>NW_019103863.1:0-7713 GCF_001856785.1 Myzus persicae
GTTATCAAAATTCTAAAAATGTTTTTAAAAAAGTGAACTAGAGTTAAATTAAAGAAAAAAATGGGAAGGGGAACATGGGCACCCGCAAGCAAATGAATTGTAAGAATCAAAATAAAAAAATTATAAAAAAATTTGATAAAATTTAAATTTAAAAATAATAATGGGAAGGGGGGCATGGGCGCCCGCAGGCAAATGATTTTTAAGAATCAAAATAAAAAAAAAATATTTAAAAAATAGATAGGTTTCAAATTTAAAAATAAATTTGGGAAGGGGGGCATGGTCGCCCGCGGGCAAATGATTTTTAAGAATAAAAAAAAAAAAAATATGAAAAAAGTGTATTAAAAATAAATATTAAAGTCTGCAGTCTATAAAATCAGTATTCCTGTACTCATAGCATTTTGCTATTTTATGCTTAAATTTTAAAAATCGTGAAAAAAATGATCAGAGTTCTATTGACTTTACCTCAGTACAAGAAAATAATGTGGTAATTGAATGAAAGTTATTATAAATACAAGAAATAAAAGTGATAGTGTTCTGAGGGCCCATTTATGTTATAGTTATTTTGGAATTAAATAGTTTAATGATGGAATTAAAATAATATTGTGTTTCAAACTGTAACTAGCATACATTTTGAAAACGTATACAAAAAATTCAAATATATTAAAATTTATATTTTTGTTTTGGTCTTAGTTAATAAGTTAGAAAAAATAGAAAAGAATAAATAAATTGAATGCAATGTGGAAATAAGTGAGAAGAAAACATATTGGGAATTCTAAGACAATATTATTTTAATACACTAAACCATATATTAAATTAAAACTAATGAATAAATAAAAACTGAAAACCAAACAATAACTACTCATACCATCAACGCTCATTATTTCTTAATTAAGATTTTGTTGTATTGTTTGCTACATTAGAATTTTTAAATCAGTTTGTATAATTTTGTGTGATAGACAAATCACTAATATTAGTGTTGACCCTATTTAAGTTAATATTAATTATAAGTATTGGTACAACGCTAGCCGACTGGCCTTAAAACTGTGGATACAAATTATGATACTTAATTAGGTTCTTATTTATTTTAGTAATATTTAAATATTTTCTTTTAGTATTATGCTTATACAATATCGAATACCTTGGTAGTTAGTAGGAAAAGATCATTGCAATGCACTCGACCAGTGATAATAGTATACTACCACTAGCCTACTATCATCACCACAGCTTCAACTCTCCATAGTCCTTAGGCGTACTAACCTTTTTAAGACTTATTTTAACCCTCTGTCTTAACAGCATAGTCGCGCGAGTTGGGCAGTATGGGGGGTGCTAGTTTAATCACCCCCGTTTGGCGCGCGACAAACAGAGGGTTAAGTGGGACCCTTAGAATAAAAAGATCCTTATTTGGTTTTCTATTTTTGTGTCCGCTTATCAAGTTGAACTTTTTTTTTTATTTTATGATTCTTAAAATGCATTTGCCTGCGAGCGCCCATGCTCCCTTTAACATTTTTTAAATTTATATCTTATTTAAGTTGATTTTTTGTTATTTACATTTTGGAATATAGTAAGTGGTTTCAAAAAAATCATTGTTTATTGAACTAATTGTTTTGAGTATGATTTTCGGTCAATGAATTTTAATATAAAGTTGAACTTTTTTTTTTATTTTTTACAACTTGAAACAACTTGAAGCATACAATATAATATGCGAAAGGCGATAAAGACTTATATTTGCATCAACTTGAAAGTATGATTGGATGTCATTTAAGAAGTAACTATAGTTAGTATTAATATTTTATAAGCATGTGTTGGCCCCGTGTTACAAGTGCTCAAAAATTTCAGCAGATCTAATTTAGCAATGAAAATTTTAAAATTAGAGTGATTATATTATTATTTGGAATCAACGAAGATGAATGATAACTGCTTAACTATAATTTGATATGTTTCATACTTGTAAGACGATTTTGAACAATTCATTAGAGACCACACATTCAGGTGAACCGTCTTTCTTAAAGCAACGTCTTTTTATTAATTATTTAAGCTTCATTTGTTTTATAAAAATTCTAGGAAGATGTCTAGATTTGAAGCAACTGAATAACATATTGAAATAATTTTATTTTGAAATTCTTTGAGCATTATTTGGATGATAAACTTTCTACCCTTCCACTGCCAATGACCGACTAAAATAATCGTAATTTTCAGCGATTCTATTAAATCTTTTTAATCTATAAATATACACAATTTGGATTTTTTTTGTCTTAAGCATCGGAAACTATAACATTAAGCATTTTTTTGTGGGGTCACGGTTGTGTTTGAGTAACACGTGCAAAAGTGGAGCTAGGATTCGTCACTAAACACCCAGGTGGTCACCCATCCGGATACTAGCTACGCCGGCCGATGATTGACACCCATTAGGGACTTCAGCCAATCACCGCACCACACCAAGCCCCAACTGCATTTTCTTTATTTTTTATTAATTTTATATTACATATTATTTTGTGTGCCAATTTGATTGTAAATAAACCGTGCACTTTATGGCTAACAGCATCTTTTGTAGGGGTCAAGGTTGGATTTGAGTAACACGTGTGCATGTGGAGCAAGGATTCATCACTAAACACCCAGGTGGTCACCCATCCGGATGCTAGCTACGCCAGCCGATGATTGAAAACCATTAAAGACATCAGCCAATCACCGCGCCACACCAAGACCCAACTGTATTCTTATTATTTTGTATTAGTTATTAATACATATTATTATTTATATTATTATATTTCCTATTGCTACGTGAAGAATTGGCTTGCGAATAGTGTTTCAACCATGCCACAGGAAAATGACACACAGCATAAATTATTACACAGGTAAAAGAGTATCCGTACTTACATCTATTATACTTATACACCAATTTCAGGTTTATTTTTTTTTGTTTTATTTAGATAATAATTACAATACGTATTTTACTAGAAATATTACTTTAATATAAGTTCACGTGATAATTTCATATAACTATTAAAAGAAATTATTGCAATCATTTAATACTATTATTGTCTTTCATTAATTTTGTGTATCAACTTCAGTAGGTCAACAATCCAAAATACTCCCCATCCAACAACAAAAAGTAAATTTAACAATACTTGACATACATTTAAATTACTAAGAGTAAAACTTTACTAGAAAATTTGTCACCTCCCCACATAGTACTTTACTCCGATATTAAAGATTTGGATTAGTTAAATACGTAAATATTACAATTAGTTGCTTCCAATCTTGTAACACCATTTTTATATGGCCTAACCACAGGTTTTCTCTGATCTTAACAAATTGCTATAGGACTAGTTATTATATTTCATTTCTTAGAGTAATGTATAAATAGAATGTTATCATTCATCTAAGTTAAACCATGTGCTGTGATTAATTTATTATTAGGTATCTAAAATCTTTTAACTTTTATTAAACATGTTACATGTTTATCGAACATATTTTGATATTATTTGTTATATACCTTTATTTTTTATCTTTGACAATCGTTTTTTTAGTAAAATATCATTTCAATATCCAATTTTCGTCTAATTTCTATTGAAAAGACAAATTTACAATAATTATTACAAGGGTAAAAATTGCATAATTATTATGAATGAAGTGTAACTGCGGCCACATGCAAAATGAAAAAAAATTGTTGTTAAAGTTATTTTATATGGCGTGATAAATTCAATGTAAGACAATATCATTATTTCATTATTATTTTTTTATATTCTAAAGCAAAATATATTCTGGAGTATTTATGGAGATTATAGTAATCAAATTTCGGACAAGTAGGCAGGTTTTTTGGCAGTAAGTTGCGTCGATCGCATCGGCGATAAGACCACTAACACGAAGTTAAAAGTAATAATTAAAAATGATTTCTGTGTCGGCGATTGCCTCGCCGGGGCAGATTCATTTATGGAAGCAACTGAATCGCATGACAAATTAATTTCAATTATGCGAGGTGGGGGATTTGAATTATCAAAATGGACTACGAACCATACAGATTTATCTCCGAATCAAAAGAAAGATGAATTAACGACTGTACCAATGGATTGAGAAAGCGTGGAAACACTAGGTTTATACTGGGAACCGAAAAGTGATTACTACAAGTACGTCGTACAAGTACCGTAAGTAAAAACGGAAACAACAAAAAGACATATTTTTGCCGGCCTAGCAATGTTTGAATTTTTTTTTTAAATGTTTAAATTAAAATTTAAAAAAATTATGGCAAATTGAGTGTATCTTATAACTATACTATTGATTAAAAAAAATACAGTCAGTGGAATCAACATAAACAAATATCTGCCGAAATTGATAGCCGACGGAATCAATAAATAAAAAAGCTCGGCGGAATCAATAAATAAAAAAAGCTTTACGGAATCGATAGCCGGTGGAATCAATACAAACAAATATCGGGCGGAATCGATAGCCGGCGAAATTGATATTAAAACGGGGGAATCGATAACATTCAGCTTAGTAGTTCCGGTAATATTGGTGGATAAAATATTGTTACAAGGTTTATGGCGTGAGAAAATCGGTTGGAACAGCCCAGTTCCACCACACATACAAGTACAGTGGGAGACACACAATAATTGTCTAAACGAGTTCAATTCATTTAGTATACCTCGTTAGCTGGGCTCCGACAAGAAGAAATTAATAGAGTACACAGATTCGCTGATGCATCCATGAAAGCATACGGTGTGTGTATATATGTTACGGGCAATGTGGAATACCGGGCAATGTGAACCACGAATTTTTTTTTTATCCGAAGAATATTATTTTTTTATTACGATTACATATTTATAGCATTGAATTTTTTTTTAAATAAAATATTAATATATTAAAATTTTAAAAAAAAATGTTAAAATGTTAATATTTTTTATTTTAAAAAAAAATGTTAAAATGTTAATATTTTTTATTTTAAAATCATTATTCATTTTATTCATTTTTCATAATACAATAAACTATGAATTTTTTGAAACATTGTGTATAAACTTATTTTTGTTACTTATGGTAGGTAGGTACTGTCTATTTAAAAATCAAGTGTAGAAAAGCAGACAGACTATGTAGTTCTAAGTGCCATGCTTCTAAATCTTGTTCAAATAAATAGGTAGGTAATGATGAAATTATAATATATTATAAAAATAAAATGATGATACTTATTATTTTTTTTTTTTTTTGTTATTCCATCAAAATATTCATAATATTATAATACATGAATAAAATTAATAATGATTGTTTTTAAAAATAAATTATACTATAAATATGTAATGATAATAATTTATAATAATAATTAATAATAAATAATAATATTAGTTGGTTAAAAAAAATTCGTGGTTTATATTTCCCGGGCAGGACCACATATTGACTAGGCAATGTAAACCACGTTTTTTTTTTAACCAAAGAATATTATTTTTTATTATAATTACATATTTATAGCATTGATTTTTTTTTAAAAAATTAAATATTAATATATTAAAATTAAAAAAAAAATTTTTTTTATTTAAATTTTTTTTATTTTAAAATCATAATTAATTTTATTCATTTATCATAATACAATAAGCTATGAATTTTTTGAAACATTGTGTATTAACTTATTTTTGTTAAGTATGGTAGGTACTGCCTATTTAAAAATCAAGTGTAGAAAAGCAGACAGACTATGTACATGTATGTGCCATGCTTCTAAATCTTGTTCAAAAAAATAGGTAAAATTATAAAAATAAAATGATGATACTTGTAATGTTTTTTTTTTTGTTATTCCATCAAAATCTTCGTATTATAGTACACGAATAAAATTAATAATGATTGTTTTTAAAAAAAAATTATACTATAAATATGTAATGATAATAATTTATAGTAATAATAAATAATAATATTAGTCGGTTAAAAAAAAGTTAGTGGTTTACATTTCCTGAGCAGGACCACATTGACTGGGCAATGACGGCAATGTACCTACACATTTCCCGAACATGATATATATGCGCACAACAGATATGGATGTCATCGTTAAATTGCAACTAGTATGTGCTAAGTATCGCGCCATTAAAGGTTATTTCGATTCCCAGATTAGAGCTATGTGCAGCGCTCATCTTTGCCGCGTTTGATAGACGTAATTATACCTGCACTTAAGCTGGATATATCACGACGATATTTATGGACGGATTAGAATTGTAACATTAGATTGGATATCCGCGGGTTCGAGCAGGTGGAGGACGTTTGTTGCGAATCGTGTGGGCGAAATACGTACGTTGACCGATCGCATGGAGTGATGGCACGTGACGTTAAACGACAATCCAGCTGACGTGTTGTCACGAGGGTGTGCGCCTAGCGAGCTAAAAGATAACAGTGCGGTGGCATGGTCCGTTATGGCTGGTGAATAAAACGTTTAAGTGTATAAAAATAAAAAAAATAAAAACAACTAAAAACTAGGTATATAAAAACCCTTACAAAAAAAAAAAACGGAACACGTTGGAAATGTTCAGAGTGAGAAAAATACTGCACTAATCGTTGTAAGCACCTCACAAAAAGACGTGTCGTTAGATATTAATAGATAATCGTCGCTGACCAAATTACTACACGTTGTTTCGTATTTATTACGGTACAAAAATAATGCATTATCGAAACGCAACGATACCTCTCGAATAATCGGGCCACTGAATACAAAAGAGATCTCAACGGAGACCAAAATTGTTATAAAACTTATACAAAGAGCACATTTCTCAATAGAAATTGAAGAGTTAAAAAATAATAGTAATGGGTCAGTAAAAAGCAAAATAAATAAGTTAAACCCATTTATAGACGGCAACGGATTTGTCCGCGTAGGTGGTAGGTTGGCAAACGGTGGATCAGTGCGTAACATGTTTCAAAGCGCAGCCAAAAAATGTTTCGCTTTTTATGGGTAATCTGCCCACGCTCCGAGCCGACCGTTCAAGTAGGTGCTTTGAAAACTGTGGAGTGGATTAGGCAGGTCCATTCATGTTAAAATGCAGTAACAGACGAAATGCAGCGGTTCAAAAAGCATACATATGCGAATTTGTATGTTTTGCAACAAAGGCGGAGCATTGGTATGTGATTTGACTACTGATATGCATTTTTTCCTTTTTTTTTTTTAAATTTATTTTATTATTATAAACTTCACATTAAAATATTATTTATTGTCTTTTACTTTTAAACTTAATTTCAATTTTTATTTTTTGCGAATTTTTAATGATTAAAAAACCATGGTTTGACATAGAAATATGTCTTTTCGTTATTTTTTGTTCAACTTGATGACACTATTGAGAGGATGTCTACGCACTATTTGTTTGCTCTTTATGTCCCACGAGCAACAAAGCAAATGTATGTATAGCAGAACCAACCATTATTGAAGTAACAATATATGGTTGGTTCTGATACATTAATTGCTTTGTTGTGCGTGGGATACTGAGAGCAAACAATCGGTGCTCTGACATCCTCTACCGATCTTTTTATTCTATCCCACAATTAAAGGTTTTCAACCAAGCACTAGGTAGTTTTTCAGCTGATTGGTCTAGCAAAGGCCATTCAAGAACCTTTCCTAAGTATTCGACATTGTTAACATAACTATTCTACCTCCACACTTCCTATAATCCTATTCACCCTCCCTACAAGTCTCACTCGCTCTCCCTTCTCTCTCCCCACCCACTTTTTCTCACTCAGTCTATCTCTCTTTCTCTCTCT
>NW_019103863.1:8929-252101 GCF_001856785.1 Myzus persicae
TGAGCATCATCAATAATAATAATTTTTACTATCAAAATTACAAACTACGCAACTAGGACTTGATTAAAAGTAACTCATTATTTAGTAAATGTTTAGCAATAAAAATCAGTTAAGTTAAAAATGTTAAGGTATTGAAAATTATATTTAAAAAAATCTGGTATGCGGAGGTCGCTCTGCTGTACATTAGGTTACAATTGGGTCACTGAAATGGATGGTGTTAAGTTTGAATTCAACGATAAAAAATCATTGTATACGAAAAACGATTCTGAGGGAAGACGGTCTGTCAGTCTATTATATAACTTAATAATTTAGTATATTCGATAATATTATTGTGATTAAAGTAATTTATTTTACTAATAAGTATTATTAGTACTACGCAATAGATTAAATTCATTAACAAAAAAGTAGATTTAAAAAGTCATTGTGGGTATAAAATATAATAATATACTTTAAAAGTTTCAAGTACCCACGAATAATATTTTTAATTTACAACAACATAACATAAATTAATTATTCTTGGCAATTGAATCTTTAATTTAGTTCACATTTGAACATAAAAAATCTGTGATAATATTTTTTTGATTTTTTAATAACAGAATAACCTACTTGTTTGGAACTTTGTTTTGAATTTTTAACCCTAACCTAAAAAGTTGAATATTTCAAAAATCTTAAATTATAAAATTATTTGTACATTTTAAATTATATGAATTTTGTTAAAATTTAAACTTTAAATGCTCATTACGAAAATTGTACCTATGTATTTTAAATATTTTTAAACTAATATTGTAAATATCTATCAGGAGAATTTTATTGAATTTTCAAGCTTTTTTGCCCAACAAATACAATTTTATGAACAATTAATATTTTATTAACATTTTATTAACATTTTATTAACCTCCTGAAAAAAAAACTAAATAAACTAAAAAAATTCAAAATTCAAATTGTTTGTTAACAGCAAAATTGTATTAAGTACAGTGGTCGACGCTTATAAGACTCACGGATATAAGGTTCAGTCGCTTATTAGACTCAAAATTGTCGGAAACGGTCCGCACGTATCCAAATACGTTATAAAAAATTCGATTATAAGACTCAAATTTTGTAAAAAATAAATGGTAAAAAATAAACATTTTTGGTCAAAATTTAGAAATATATTAATGTTTTTTGCTTTATTATGTGTATATGCACAACAAATTGTATCGTCTTTCACATTTTCCAATATATTTCCGGAATATTAGTTTAAAGCTAAAAAAAAATCACAATTTTTTTTATAAATAGTAAATAGGTACATTATACACACATCTTTTATAATTTTTTATTAATGCACATCATCATTTTTTACATGTATTGTGATTTTAATTTTTTTATCAGAATTTTTTTAATTTATTCAATAATACGTATGTCATATGTAATATGTATTAGAGTATTAAAATTAAAGAAAAATATGTAGTAAAATAAAATTCATAAATATGTAATCAATTTTTTTTCCCACTTCGCCTATGACATTCATTAGGTTATAAGACTCACTTTGTGCTTGTTCCAATGTGAGTATTATAAGCGGCGTCCACTGTATATGAATTGAAAATATAAACAAATTTTGTGAATTTCAAATAGGTATCTGCAATTATTGCTTTTTCCATTATAAAAAAATAAGTAAAAATCACTATATGAGAAATGGAGTGAATATCCAATGTTGTCAAAATTTCAACTTCAAATGCTTATAAAAATTTAATTCGACTTTCCTGTAGAATATTTTTTTTTTTGATAAAGGCAGACAAGCTTATAAGGAATCTTGTATTAATTTTTAAAAACTTAGATATAAAATGAAACATTTTTATGAATTTCTAACTCAAAATATTTTGCACATTTTCGTGACTTTTACTTATTTTGTCAAAATTTAAAATTCAAACGCTTATCAAAATTTGTTGTCAAAATTGCATGGTTTATAGAAAACGCCGTTATAAATATTCAGTAAAAATTTCATGTATATCTACGGTTTTTTTTTTTGAAAGTTACATCAAAAACCAAAATCGATTTTGTCGAAACCGGGTTTCCGTAAAAATTCTCTTTTTTTCCTTAATTTTTTTGTTTGTTTTTCCTGCCGTTTTTGAAAACTATTGAGAATTTTTTACTTTTGACCCCTCGAAGTACCGATACTATTCACATTTCTACCCGAAAAGATGCTTGTCGAAGAAAATCTAAGCACTTTTACTCTCCCAAATTAACGTGATGACAGAAACAAAATAAATAAATTGTAAAATCAATATATTCATCGCTCCACTCGGAATCTAAAAGAAGTTAAAAAGTTAAAATTTACATAACTTTAATTTTTTAACTCGTATACACCTAGGTTTGAATAACTACAACATTTTAGAATAATTGAACGCCTGTGTCTATTTATTTCATTACTATTTATTATATTATATAAAGATACCTGTATACTAGTAAAAAAGTAAATTGTTCATAATCACTCGTACGGGGTGATTACTTTTTAGGATAGTGAGTTTACCACTCTATGAACATTTTTGTTTTTTGGATACAACTATAATATAATGTAATATTAATATATTATAATAGAACAATGAAATATATATAACATTAAATTAATAGTATCCTGTAACAGCTGACTTAGAATTTAAAAAAATTATAGGTTATAAATTAAAATTGTGTCTTATGAGTAACCACTTATAATGGGTATTTTTAAATTAAACTGTATAATGAATGTCTATTTCAAGTACTTAAAAATAGGTTATAATTATTAATCCCTGACCCTACGATCAGGTAGCAGAAAACGACAAGCGGCGTTTGTATATTATTTGATCACTAGTATTTTATGCATTTGCTCTCAGAAATAAAATAATATGTGTGTACATAGGGGTAGCATATTTTTCCTGAAATCAAATTTTTATTTAAAAAATAAATTTAAGCACCAAAAATGTATGAAACTAAAATTAATTACTTTAAACATCGACGCTTTCGGGCTTCGGCAGAATTCCTGATATTGTGTGTGCACTTCGGAATAAATCAGATATACGACTGAACTTAAGTCTGAAAATATTGAGATTTATTATGAAAAAAAAACCGTACGGATCGCTTCATGTTTCTTGTTCATGTCTGCAGCTTTGCTAACTGAAATTTTAGATCGATTGCGTCTTTGTAACTACTTCCGCAATCGCCACGGATTGCATTATAATTTATACTACGTCAATATGATAAAACCATAGATATATAGTATATTACAAAATTGTATATCAAGGAGGTCCGTGCTTGAGATTTGATCATTAAGATAATGAAATAAGGTATGACAATAACCAAAATAGTTTATAATTTTAAAATTTAAATTACAACAATATATGAAGCACCTATTATTTTAATAATTAATTAAGGTGGTGTTTAAATATTCGAAGCACAAGCATATTTTTTTATGAGTTATTAAATAAAAATCTTATTGTAAATAAATGTGATTACTACTTTTTAGATTTAACATAAAGGTATTCAGTGCCCAATGCATCACATTTACCGTACACCGACTATACCAACTATAGTTTGTAAAATTCCAGGTTAAATCTTTTCTCTGAATACTATCGAGCACGAAATTAATAATTGATATTTTTTGTATTAATTTTGAGTGCATTGGTTAGGTACATTTTAAGCTATTCGAGATTATGTAAAATTTAAAATTTTCTTACTTAATTTCCGATAGATATTCAATAATCAGCAGAGCGACTTTCCCAGCTTTATAAAATAATTTGATGTTTGATGTTCGACCACAAGCAGACGGCATAGTAATATTCATATATTTCTCAACATTTATATAAACTAAAAATAAAAATTGTTGAATTTTGCGGGACATAAGAGCTCCCGTGTACTGTACTACTGTAGTATGACTAGTATGTACAACACTATTTATATCTATTTAATTGTATAAATATATTATTATTCTGCGACCTGGATATGCCGTCGTCGTTTGTGCTATAAGTGTAATTTTTTGTGTTACGCGCTCGGGAACAAAAAATATACCCTTACTTTACCCGGGTAGCAAATTGTCTGTGACAATAAATTTTAATTTTGAGACTAAAAAGTAAAATATGTAAGCCCCAAAAGAATAGGTAATCACACTTACGTATACTCTTCATATATCGACTGTTCGGGAAATATATAGCTGCAAGGACATTATCTGAAGTGCAGACGCCATATCGAGGAACTTCTTTCTTCATCTACACTCGAACTGAAAAAATCGAGATTTTTTATAAAAATTACTTGAGTAGAATGAAATATGTGAGCAAATGTTTATTGTTGCCTTACACATTTCTCTTTTGTTCAATGAAATCATTAGAATTGTGAATAGTCTCCGACGAGTGACGACGATCGGCTTTTGCCATAGATGATAGATATAATATAATATATTGTTATCAGTTTTCGAGTTTTTGAATTCTTTGGATGACACGCACGATTATAGATAGTGATGACACGATACATATTTTATTTCAGATTTCGAAACATAATATTATTCGGAGTGTTTAAATCTAAACAATTCAGAACACGGAACTCTGCGTGTAGGCCAT
The DNA here is from genome assembly GCF_001856785.1 of Myzus persicae. Taxonomy (NCBI): domain Eukaryota; kingdom Metazoa; phylum Arthropoda; class Insecta; order Hemiptera; family Aphididae; genus Myzus; species Myzus persicae. The sequence continues at coordinate 13,492 of NW_019103863.1, forward strand.
TTAGATACACTACTGCCGCGAGTCCATTTTTTTGTCCGGCATCTCACAATATTGTTTTTAGTCTTAACGGTTAAACTATAACTTAATATAAAACTCTAGAAGTGTCGAGACATGAAAAAAATTCAAAATTAGGCTTTGAAATTTACAGAAGTAATAAAAAAAATGGATACTTTAGTCGTGAATATAATATTCTCTCTGGGTTCGGCATTAATATGTTATCAAACAATATTATTCTATAATAGTGTGCAGTATTTGCTAAAAAATTGTGTGATTATATTATACTACTACACTATAGTGTAATAAATAATATAATATATATATACAGCCGTGTAGGTATCTAACTAAGGCTCTCACATAAAGGTAAGTGACGGGGGAAAAAACCTTATGACCAAGGTTCGGGACTTGTAGAATTTGCATACTTTTTTTATTTATTGTAAAATGTAGCAGAGTGCGAAATAAATTCATACCAAATCTAAAATTTGAATGTGCATATTTTGCATAGTTCATACATTTTGCCGGAAACCGCTTATTTTTACGTTATTGTGCTTAATTTGCATATTTTAGAAAATTTTTCGAAATTTCAACTTCACAAATTTCACCCGATCTAAAAAAGTAAATAGTAATGCAGCTTACTCGCAGTCTTATGTACCTATTTGCTATATACAACTCAAAACTCCTTATAATTTTCACGGTTTGAAAGTGTGCCATCCGCTGTTGAAAAATGACTGTGTTTCAACTGTGCAACGTCAAAAACTATACAAAGTCCAACAATAATTTTAAAATCATCATTCAGCAATCTCAAAGAAAAGGAGATTAGTTTGAAAGAATACAGTGAAGTAAAAAAACTAAATGCACAGAACTAAACTGTTTGGGATTTTTAAATGTAACGAGAATTTTAGTAAATCATTTATTTATTGAAACAGATTAAATTACTGAATATCAAGAGTACTCATTAGCTGACTTGCAGTGTAGTCTGACAATTGACAATAACAGGTATTGTATAAAATTATTTCAAAATAATATATTATTTAATTAATTGTTTTAAATAATTTTTAGATAAATATTATCCGGAGCAGTTTTTTATGGACATGATCATTATATAGCGTATGTAAGCCGTGTAAATAGATGGGAAGTGCACAAAGATTTGGCAAAAAAAATTTAAAGTACCCCTAGTTCAACAAAAATTAAACCACATGACACTGAAGTACCACATGACTACAAAAATAAATTATTTATTAAAATAACTATAAAAATATATAAATAAGGATTTCAGTTTTGTTTAAAATGGTGATTGATGAAAATAGGGGGGCCCATCCGAGACGATGAATTTGGTAAGTAAAGCATAGATTAATAAATAAAAATATTTAGTGTAACGAGTAACGTAATTTCATTACTATTCAAAAGTAATTTACTCAACAATGGTCAATACATTAATACTTAAGTACCTTCAAAAACATCTAACAATGTATGCTGATCACATTCTTTCAATTTCGACACCGTATATTTATTGTATTTGTATAACATTTAACCAATTATAGGTAGTTGAGCTAAATTAATAGGTATGTATAAAATGTGTAAGGTAGGCTATAGGTACCTATATAGTTATGAACTTGAAAATATATATTTTGGGAAAAAATATGAACTTATCATAGGTATGAACACTGTACCATTTATAAGTATATGTGGCAAGTAATCGCAAGAATAAAAAGAATTGATTTATTATGAATGAATAAGTAAAATATTAAATACACTTACCGAATTCCGATTGCCTGCTTCAATATGTGTATAAGTACCTATAATTTGTCAAATACAAAATTGATATTAATACTTATTACCTATGCTCTATAGGCTATAGGTATAATAAAAGTACTCACAAATAAACAGAATAAGATCTGATGAACTAAAATTAACGATTAAACCAATGCAAATAGTTTTAAAATTAATAATCCATAAACACGAGTCACGAGCATGAGTAGTAACTCATAAATGACCGCGTAAAAATACAGAGGACTGACAAAGACACAACAGTGTTGCCAGATGTAAAATGTCAAATATTTCGATTTGCTCCTCAATATCTAAAGTATAGGGCATACTTTGGTACTTATCAGTTATCATATACTTTGATAATTATCTTTTCTCAAGCCTGCACCGAAAGTTTAGTTTTCGATGACGGTTGAAGCGTTGGAAAGCGACCTTTTCCTGTCCAGGGGGAATAAAATGGAAATATATAATATACAAAATAATTCATATATATATATATATATATATATATACAATAATAGTAAGTTATTAGTGAGGTAAGACGTCGTGGGGACAACCGCGTTGGAGTCCGCGACTGTTTGGACGGGAATTCAACCTAAAAATAATGCAGTTCTGATAGTTCCTCGATGTAGTTTTTGGTTGAGGAAAGTGTAGACGGGTTGCTACAGTACTTGTACTTGATACTTGCTCGATGCGTACCGCGTCAATTGCAGGACTTGAGTATTGTTCATGTGAGCTTTAGCACATTGACCGGGACGTCACATAACACTAGAGGACGAATGATTTGCTTATACAACGGTAATGAGCACTCTCTGTTCGAGGCGCTTAATGAAATAGCGGCGAAAAACTCGACTAAAATGTCCTCTCTAAACGACCGAATCGATTAATGTTGTTAAATAGAGAAATGTGCCGACCTTGTCTTCTAAATGCCGTGCTATTAAAAGTCTATTTAGTATTTATTATTTAGCCATGTGTATTTGTCACTTCATGTGTGATGGGTCCGATGCCGGGCGATGCGTTAGTGGCAAAACAGGACGACAACCACACCGTGCTAAATATCGTTTGTAGAGATGCTCACTCCTAGCGACCTTTGACGACACACTCGAGGTTTGGGACGTTTGGGTATTAACTATTAAATGAATACAACACCGTTTTATTAATTTTTTTTTTATTAATTTAAGCCGCAACAACTAAGGTTATTGGCATGTTGTACAATGTAAAGATTAACTGATGTGATAGAGGGAATTATACATATTAAATGCAATGATAGTTATTTACATAGGTTAAAGTAAGTGAATATAACATATAAAATACAAATATCAGATGAGGTTATACAGTTTAGTAATTTTAAGAAACTTTATGATTTTGATATTACTTTCGTGATCGGGTCCAAGCGCTTCATATAGATGCTCAGGAATACCTAAGGCTGTTCTTGTGTCTGCGTAGTTTCGACAGTAAAGGAGGATATGTTTAACCGTTAGAGCTTCCCCACAGGTTGTACGTGGGTCTGGATCTTCACGTCTCATGAGGTGACGATGTGTAAGCCAGGTGTAACACCGTTTTAGTTCCACAGGTTGTGTCAAAGTCGTTTTATTATGTTCATAAAATTACATCTTAAGGCGTGGAAACGCGTACTGGCGTTTCAAAAGGTTTGTCATAGGGAACGCTATACAAGTCTACGGTGTCGGACGTTGCTCGTTGAAAACGTGAGAAAGAGCGTATAGTGACTAGGCCGAGGACCTTAGTGCTGGGCCAATGTTTCATCAATTCGTTATCCGGATTCAATTTTTTATGAAGGATCCAATCCATCAATCCGGATTGACAGATTGAGAACCTAGTCGAATCAGATACCTACCCATAACAAAAAATAAAATATTTTAACTATTTACATTTTCTAACTTGTATCACTTATGCATTACTTGTATACGTACAAAATTCAGAACTACACACGTTTCCAAATTTTGGACATATTAAGAAAACACAATCACTAGGTGAAGGGTGTAGAACGTGTTAGGTACTGAACGCAGTGAAAACTGAAGACAGCAGTACTGCACTATGGAGTATGTAGTATGCACATAATATAATATGTGATAAGAACGAGAATAAGTGGACTTTCGGGGTTTTTGTTTGAGTTTTATTTTTAGAATTAAAAACATAAGCCCGGATTTATACTATGATTCAGAAAGGGCAGAAAGTAAATATTTTGTACACCTAGTATAACATTTACAACCAGACGTGTACACAGGTCTGTACAGAAGTTCACATATTATTATGTACAGCGTTCAAACTCCACAAAATATAATATTTTCTATGAAAAAAGTGTAAACAAATAACGAGTAATAATAGGTTTATTGTGTAACCTATACATATAAAATCCAAATACCACTAAGTCTCTGAGCGCTGTAATTCGAGAACTACGCAACGTACGAACTTGAAATTTGGAATAGAGGTTCTTCTCGTATTTTCACCGTGCACCAAGAAACTAAGAAAAGATTTTCAAAAATGTTGCCTTTTAGTGGAGTAATTAATAATTATAATTATTCATCGCCAATACGTATTGTGCTGCACTGCACGGGATCATTGTGGCTACCTGCAGGCTGCAACTTATCATTTTTGTTCTTCATGTAGATAAGAATTGTTCCGAGAAGTTATAGGGATATATTGTAAATATGAAAAAAATAAAAATACACACGGGCAAAGCGGGGCAATTCAGCTAGTAATATATATTATATTTAGTTAATAATATACGTATTAAGCAATATGTTAAAGAACAGCTGACTGGTTTTAACAAATGGTTCCTTTATTGTTTAAAATTTAAAATCATACATTTAAGAATTAAATGCTGCATAAATATTTTATTCAAGTATGTATTTTTGAAAACATACAATCATAATTAATTGTGACAAAAATAAATATCAATGACAAAAAAATACATTTCAAATATTTTAAACAAGAATTTAAATTTTGGTAGTATTTCGGCAGGCATTTGACCTAGTCAAAATGGTGGATGATTATTTCACATCATGGCTAAATTTAGCACTAGAAAAATAAGTATAGTAAAACCGACTGCATACCTATTTCAGTTCGAATAATTAAAGTAACTTGACTATATTATTTTAGTAAATCTAACTAATCTAATAAGTTATAGTTATCCTTATAGGCTATACAAATTATTAAATACAGTCAATCCTACTATTTTAATAGTTTAAATAACTGTTTTGATTTTTTCGTGTATGTTGTTGTGAATGCTAAGAACCCCTGGTTACTTATTATATGTAGAATATATTATGTTATTAGTATTAGTGATATTGTACACCACCTCCGGCCAAAACGGAATGTGCTGTATAACACAAGCGAGTCAGTCTTGGTTTTAACTCGGAGCCTTATGATAGTCAGAACCTCACATAACATTCGGAACATTCTATATTAATTATATTAATTTAGTAGCATCTGCTGTTATTAATGACACTTAATAAAGTTAAACTAGTTCTTGTCAATTTGTGTTGTGATTAAATTTATTTGTGACTGAACACCTAAGTGCGTTCATAACAATGTAGTTTATTGACTTAATAAAAAAAATATTTTGTAAATGAGTTTCATGGTAATATATTATTTTATATTCGTATCATAGATAATTAGTCAATGATTTCACCTCTGAACTTGACTTTTATAAGTATCAATGTATCATAATCATACTATCATTTAAACTATATTTTTATAATCATTGTTTTTAATTGTTTTGAAACAATAATCATTCAACTTGAACTGATAATATACATCGTATACGTCATAATATTCGTAACAAGTAACAATAATTGTGTTTGAAATGTTTGAATGCACTTTTCGATAAAGTATTGTAATAATATGCTATATGCAGTACTGGTAGTGTTTGTGTCTGTGTGTGTGTGTAAACTCAGATATAATAGGTAGGTATACCTCAGTACACAAAGACGTGACTCTCCATTATTTCCTACTTCATGTATTTCATAAAATTTAAAATGTAAGATTATCGTCAAGGCGCCGTAGATAGGCTACTAAAACCATCCCACCTTTGTCCAGGCATAGTATATCGCATTATCGCTTATATTGATAAAAATACGAGTTTGTTTGACACAAATTTTAAGAAAGTAGAAAATTAATAGTCGGCTCAACCAGCTGTATAACTTGTATACATCATAATTTAAAGTCTAGATTATTAATGTCTATTATCAAGTAGGTAATTTTTTAAACGGAAGTACCTACTAACGTTATACAAACGTAAGATATTGTCATATTGAGTTCCAAAAACATTTCATTTTAATATTAAATTCGATGATTTTTTTTTTGTCAATATCATATTTTGGAGTAATAAAAATGATTCAATCTTCTGCTTTGAGGGTAGTTTAATTTAGCAAATGAAATATATTTGGTAACTACTTATAGAAGTCGGAGGGACGTAGCCACGTAGGTAAAAATTACTTTTCGAATTAATCGGGAAAAATCATATTCAAAAGACAGATTTTATTTTTTTGTTATAATTCAAACATTAATAATCGTGGATGATTGAAATATTTATATTAACATATTCTATAAGCTGTATAAGTTTCAAAATATTTTCGTTTTTTTACTATTTATTGTAGACATTTGAAACTTTTTTCTTTGAATAATGATAAAAAAATTTAAGCTTAGCCAAGGCTTTAAAATTGTATACAAGTCACAAGATTCCTCATACCTACCTCATAAGTTTTCCATAAGCCTATTTAAAAATATAATACAAAATAGGCTCAGTTGTGTATTATATAAACAACTATTACAATTTGTTACAGTCAAAATGATGAAAATATGCAAATTAAATAATTTAGTAATATCTAGTAGGTAGTTAAACATTTATAATATTTAATACAAGATTCCATATCAATTTTGTTAACTGGAAATAAAAAAAAAGTAGAGCCTCAATCCATATTTATTTTTTATGAGCATTTGAAGTTAGAATTTTGACAAAGGTGCCTGATATTTAGTATTTTTGTTTCTCTTCAAATGATTTTAGTTGTTTGTTGTAAGTAAAAAAATCTCCCAAATTAACTAGTACCTATCTATAACACCCCTAAAATTTCCTTAAAAAACAGAATAAGATACATCCGAATTAATCAAAACCTGAATATAAGATCTTCATTAACTAATAAATCTAAATATTTTTTATTTGCAAATTGCATGTGGTACAATGATATGGCTTCTTTATATGTATTTTTTGCAGTTTTGTAGTTATGTGAGTGGGTGGAAATAGATTACATTTAAAAATATTAATTATCACAGCGACATTAATTATCTAAATTTACATTTTAATATAATATATTCTTAGTTATTGTTCAATAAATCATATTATTGTCTATCAATAATATTTTATGAATTAAAATAAAATTCTAAAGAATATCCTAGAAGAAAAAAAAATGAGGTACCAACATAAATTAAATATTTCTGAACAAATTAACACCAGTATAATAACCTATAGTAATTTGAATAATGAGTTATTAGCAGTTAGCACCCAAACATTCTATCTTCCATAATTATTTCTCACAGTGTCTGAACTTCAAAATGCACCCATCACCAGTTGCCTGAATCCCAGATAAATGTTTGAAGTGCTAAGCTCTGATTAAAGTGGGCAAATCACTGCTGTAGCAGATGTAAATAAAATTTGAATTGAATAATAAATTGTTGTAGGTATACAAAAAATGATTTTGAGTGGGACATTGTGTTAATTTGAGTTGTTCATTAGTACATTTATCTAAGTATAGTTTATATTATTAGTAATAATTTCTTAATTCAGTAGGTTAAACTAATTTAAATTAAAAGCATACCATATGCCACATAAGGTATTTTTATAACTTATGAGTAAAAAATACCGAAGTATAGTACAATGGCATGAATATTTTTTGTTTATAAAAAGCTCAACATTTGTCTACATATTTTGAAAATTACACAAAGCATTGTAAATGGAAAATCATAAAATATGACAAGGACAAAATTGTCAAATACTTGTCTATAATAAGTATTTTTTTTTTAATTACAACAAAGTAAATAAAATTGTAAAAAACATTATTTAAAAAAAATATATTACATTTTAAATTGCCTTTACTTATGCTATCATATTATATTTTCACAATATCTGTATTTTTTTATCATCATCTTTTGTATAGTTGACTATAGTATTTACACTTTTTAATAATATTCAAAAGCTAATTTTAGAAAAACAATTATATACAATTTTGATTTAAAACACTTGAATATTAGTTAAAATAAATGTTTGGTTATTCTAAACATAAAAAAATAAATATATGTATATACATACATTAAACAATTCAATTATTCATGTACACTTATATAAAAACAAAAATGACATAGTCAAAATGTTTGGAGAGTTAAAAAAAATTAATGATTTAAATAAGAAAGATGTAACAATTTAAGTCATTAAAATCACAATTAAAATTCTTCCCTACATAACATATTATTACTATTAATCAGTGGTGGTTTTGTGGGGGACAATAGGACTTTCCATGGAACTTGGTTAAATTTGTATAATAAATATTAAAAAAAAAAATTCAAGACAAATATTAACAGAAAATATTATAAAAATATACAAAAATAATAAAAAAGGTAATTATGCTTGAATAGTAATCACTTATCAGCACGAGGAAAAAAATATGTTGTATATTTTTTTTTGAGTTATAGTACTAAATTCACCTTTCCCCTAAAAAATATTATCAAAACCTACATGATTTAATTTAACACTTGGAATATATTGGTTATTTGTTGAGTATTACTTCATAAATGTAAACATACGTAATCAATTTCATTTATTATAACAATAATTATGATAATACAATAGTATGATTTTACCAACATCTAAATTTGTAAAAATTGGATACAAAATTTTAGTCTGATTAAAAATATTATAGATAAAATTACTATAAAAAAAATGTATTTGATATTTTATCACATAAGTATTTTTGTGTTGTATTATCATACAAAATTTGTACATAATATTTTGTTGTTAAAATTTACAAAATAAATAAAATATATATATAATGTCAGAAACAATAATAAAACAAAGATTTTCAACACAATTTTTAGAGAATAAATAATAAAATTTGTAGGACAGGTAACTAATCATACCAATGGAACTACTATTCTATCTTATAAATTATAAATAAACACATCACCAAAATAAATTACTAATGTGTAATGTGTTGTCTTAAAAATAAAATAAATTAATAATTAATTAATATTTTCTATCCGGGTCAGTACAATATGAATAATTATGACAATATATTCATAATGTACTATACAGTACACACAACCTGCTGAAATCGAAATGGATTGGCAATGTGGAATGTGTTGAATGATATTTTGTTACTCTTTATATCTCTCATCAAATGACAACAAACATCCAATTGCACCAAAGTAACCCTGAAAATGATAAATTGAATAATAATAGTTGCATTTAGAAGAGATAAATACACACACATATACATTCACTACTAATACTCACTAGTATCACTAGGTGGGGGAAGGTTAAGGTTATAAACAATCATGCAAATTACCTAAATATATATTTTATTTTGTATACATCTATTTTAATTGTTTTTATTAGTTTTGTACAGCTAGCTCACAATGTTAAATGAGTAATTTATTAAATGTATATTACAAGAAGTCTGGCTCATAAATGTAAAAATAAAGATAATATGAAAAAGAAAAAAGAAAACTAATTATCAATACAATTATAAATCATTGTGTAATGGCCTTGTTAAATATGCGTCGTTTAATTATAGAATATTTTATATTTAAAACATGAACGACATTAAATATATTATTATGCATGTCATAAACTAGCAACTATTTTAAAGATTAAATGTTTTACCTCATGGTTTAAAAATATAGCTTTCTGCGAACCATTTGACCAATAATCCATAGCATGTGACAATAATTTCATTGATATTGGGTTTACACGCAGAAAATTACCAACAAAACACACCTTAAAAAAAATTATAATTTTAATTTCATTGCTAATCCTTGTCAAAATAAATTAGAATTAATTACTCTATCAATTCTTTCATTTAATGCACACATTCTTGCAATCGATGCAATGTTGTTTGTAATAGTAACTAAAGTCGCTCTAGCCAAATCTTCTCTAGACACCTGGGCACGTTTCTCCTTAGAGTTCATATGGCCAAAACTATAACAAAAATATAGTTAGTTAACTAAAAAATTACACAATAATTATTTTTATTACCTGCTAGCAACAAGTTCTCCAGGCAGCCCAAATCTACTGTAACTACCTCCATAGATATCTCGAACCAATTTATCAACTTTAACATTATCACCATTTGCAGCCAATTCAATTGCCTCATCAAATGTATTACAGCCAGTCAACAAACTACACAGTCCCAAAAACGTACCACCTCCTATACTGAAATTGCAACAAAATAAGTTTTTAAAAAATATTTTATAATGATACACAATACAATTAATTCAATTTGAATGTGATTCGTCTTTACTAACCTCGTTCCAGATATTCTCTTATAATTATTTGGACCATAAACTGCCAATACACTTACACCAGAGCCTATATTCACAACCTACCAACCATAGACAATAATATTAATATACACTCACAATAACGGGTTAATATGTAATTATTATTTGTAATGTTGATTATACATACAATAAATGGATATTTATTATACTGGAATGTGTACTCTTGTGTTGAACACTGCTCGTCTTCAGTGCATTGTGACCAAAAATAACATTCGTTATTATTTGCAGCTACTGTAAATAATAAGCCACGAATCAGACTATCCAGTTCATCACATTTACACAGCTTTAAATTCAATTCCTGTAAAAAAATAAATCCATTATTAAAATAACTGTCGATAAAGTTATTTTGTTAAACTTTTATTTTGTATAGCTTATACATATGTCATTTGAGTAGCATTTAATGTTGACATAAGATATTTTAATCAAATCAAATTTAATTTAATATACTTAATAATAGATACATATAATCAAATATGTAAAAACAATTATATAATATTTAATTAGATATGGTTTAAATGCAGGATAGTGATTATTTCAAATAACATGAGTATTATCTGAACAGCATTACGTAAAACAAAACCAGAACATATCAATGTAATTTTTTAAAGAATTATATTCAGACTTATTGCCAATAAATGAAATACAATTTCAATGCAAACTAGTTTTTCTGATGTACTTAAAAACTGTATCAACTACAGTAAGTATACAATCAATTATGTGGAGACTTTTTGAAAATAATATTCAAAAGTCAAAAATCAAGTTGTTATTAATTTAATAAGAAGGGATAATTATATAAGAAACTAACTATATATAGTTACTAACAATTATCTAGGATAATAATGCATATCATTTATTATTGATTTATATGAATTAAAACAATAAGAACAATCATCCAATATTGAAATTTACAGAAATCATTAATAGTTATATTAAATTAAATATGTATATTTATGTTTCATTGGTAAAAATTTTCTGATGAAAAACATAATTTATTTTTAAGGTTTTTAAACAGATTTTAAAATTTAACTAATTTAAACTTAGCATAATTTAATTTAGTATTTGACATACTTAAATTTAAGTATGTGTAAAATTATTGTTAGATACCTAATTAATTTGAGTATTACACAAAAAGGAAATTGAACGATAAAATGGTGAAAAAATGATTTAAAATGTAGTATGGTTTTAGATTTAATAACATAGATAACATCATATAATTCATATTAAGAGGACACCATACCCACATTTTATGTCATATTTTACCAACCTACTACAACTTATAAAATTTGTGTTTAGCAGTTCCGATTTGTGGGATAGCCTTTAACTATAAAGAGAATTGACATATTATCAAACTTAAAGGTAAGAACATTATCCGTGATTTTCTGTAGGGTTTTAAGCAAATTATGAATATGTAAAATATAACAATTTAAAAATTCTCATAACTATAATGTTCTTACCTAATAACTTTAGGTTTGATTATAGGATCAATTACCTCTATTATTAAAGATAGTTACAAAAAATTAGACTTGTTGAACATACATTTGTTGGGTGTATATCTGTAAGACAGGCACAACACACGTGGGGTAAAGAAAAATACCTATATATTTCAATTAATAGAAAAAAAATTTTATGAACCAAAAGTTTTAATGAATCTGTTAAATTAACATAATATAAAGAAACACAATTTTATAAGGATAATATAATAAACTTGAGCCTTACATTTTTAAAAATGTCTTCAAATTTGAATGCTCCACCACCAGTAGCACAAACAGTAGATACACTAGCTGCCATACCTTTCTTCTTGGATAGATCCAAAAAATTGTTCATTTCACTAGTGGGGAATCTGATGAAATGCAATGTACCTATCCTGTTGCAGATTTGTACATTATCCATCTGTGAACAAATCACCAATTGTAAAAATGAGATCTGTAGAAATAAAAAAATAAAAAATTAATGCTCACCTGTTGGTGTGCATCTCTGTGTCCAGATTTTCCGTAAGCAGAATTCTTAGTCAAATATTTGGTAACATTGGACAAGAGTTGGGTTTCATCTTCAGTTTGTGCTGTAATCGAGTCTTTTGGTTCGAAAAATACGAGTTTTGATAATGTTCCGCCTATATCCATACCAAACCATGGCATAGCTAACAACCAAAACAAAACATGCTATTATATTCAAACTACAATTTTATTTTATTTGTAATAAATTATTAGGTATATATAAATACAAGGCGGGGATTAACGAGTTAAAAAATTAAAGTTAAGTTTAAAAGTTTATTTAATTTTAATTTTTAAGCTTACAAGTTACTTATAGATTATCATTAGCTTAACTATTATCTTACTAAATTAATTGTTGAAGTAACACGAAATCAAAGAATTTATTTTTAATTTTAAGAAGCAAGGTAAGTTAATTTATTTTGTTTTCAATTTTATTACATTTTACTATTTTGTTTTCATGTCAAAAAATGTACAGTGAATTGTTTTAAGTTAAAAGTTTTATATTTTTCCAATTTAACTTATTAGATACGTCATAGGTGACTATCATTCTTTTTTTAGAAACAAAAAACTTCAATAAAATACATACTATATGGAAATACCGTATAAAGTACAAGTAATATAGACTTTAATTTAGTTTTGGGTTAGTAAAATATAAAATACGCTAAAATTAACTTTTTTGTAACTTAATAATAAATTTAAAAACATGTGTAAACTTTTATAACTTCACTGAGTTAAACAAAAATGAAATTAACTTTTAACGTTTTCTTATTGATGCATATTAACTTAACTGAGTTAAAAAAATCATTAACTTGACCAGCCTTGCATACATATTATTATTTACTCAAAGTTCTATAGGTAGGTATGGATAAATTGTTTCACGCTTTATTAAAAGATATTATGTCATTACTCATTTACTATTTTTTTCTTATTATTACGTCTAGATCGAAGTCTTACAACAGATAAATTATTATTATGACATAAATCACGATGCCACAATTTACGAGTTTGTAAACTTCCACAGTCCTACTAAAAACATTTCAATAACTACCTATATAGTATATATACACTAGTCAGCCATCAGAACAATGCTATACTTTGCTTGTTATTATTGTTATTTAAAAATTCGGAAGATGGACCATTCGGTATAGACCAACAATTCTATAACAATGGTTAACGCTCACATATGTAGTAGCAATATTTTTTTTTTTATCTAAGAATTTTATTTTATTGCTTTTACTTTTCTGCTCACAAGAAGTTGAACCATTTTAGATTCTGAACGGAATGATTTTACAATGAGTGTTGTATTATTTTTATTTTATGTCTGTAGGTACTCATACACAATATACCTATTATGTGTAGTAGAAATAATGTTTCGATTTTCAACTTTGAAGGTGATTACTGATACTAAATTGGATCTAATATTATAAAGTTTATACATTTAAGAGGTAAAAATTAAAAATTAATGGTATGTTTCAAAAATAATCAAGAACAAAAAAAAATTAAGGAGAACGGATATTTGTACACACTGCAAAATTATTTGATACAACTCAACTACGAATAATCTAAAATACTTGAAAATGTCACAATGTTTATACCAGCATTTTCTATACATGATAAGACTTTCAAAATATTTTAACGTTTATTTTTGAGTTTTTTTATATACTTTATACATATAGGCATTTGATATTTTTTTTATAAATTTCAGTAAACAAATTTCGTTTAGTTAAACACCTTGAAAATTGAATACAAGGTTCCTCATAAGCAGTTTATACTGAAATTAAAATATCTAAGTATATATTATAAATATAATTTTTTTTTAAATTTGAAGTTCAAATTTGGACGAAATCAATATTTAAACGAAGAATAATGATTTTAGTTATTTTGCTGCACAATTCAAAATAATTTCATAAGACTTCTACGTATATTATTAGATTTAAATACACATTTACATTTTTACAACATTAAGATTTATTTTATGCTATTGCCTATTTATAGTTTATACTGTATTACTAATAGTAAAATAAATTACTATAATAATTAACAACAACCTAATATTTATTCTTATATGATAAAAGGATGACAGATCGTCTTCGCACAGAATCGTTTTTCTTAGGCAATAATTTATCATTGAATTCAAACTTAACACATCCATTACAATGAAATACTCGAATTCTACTGTACAGTAGAGCAGTTTCCTACTTTTCCACTTTTTTATGTTTATTTTATATTATAATATGATATTACATATCAAACACAATATATTTCAAATAAGTACGTTTCATAAATAACTCATAATTATGTACTTATTACATGTGAGCGCAGTGTGCTTCTTCATCGATAACACTTATAAACTATAATGCATACCTGCAAAGTGTATCGAACGTGAATAATATTATATAGACCACCAGTAAACGCTACTTTGTATTGTATTTGTATAATACAATATTTATATACAATATACGCAGTCGTAGTATCTGTGTATATAAGCAGCTGACGCCTTTCGTTTTAATAACTGTTATCACAAACTAATATAATACTCAATAATATTAACTGGATAATATGATAAATGGTTACAGTGTCAAGCAGGCGTTTTATAACAATAATAATACGAAAAAGAAGAAAGTTTGGAACTCGCTAGTTGTAATATACATATCCTCTTCAGACAGAAAATTACAAAAGAATTTGGACATTTTGACCAATCGGAGAAGTCTCAATTACGCACATTCGATTGAGTAGCCCACCGCCGCCAACTACCATTGAATAACCCCCCAACTACTGTCTAAAACAGGTTTCAACATTTCCTGTAGTAAAAATGTGAACAGGCCAAATACAGATGAAAACATCAATGGAGAGAAGTATGCGTGATGCGTAACCTTCGCAATACTACGGAGTACGGATATAGTTTTGTGTTATTTTACACGATAGTAAAAACAGTATCATGTACATAATAAATAATTGGAAAAATAAACTTTTATTTCAAGGCAATCCACAAATAATTATAAAATGTAAGCAGCTATTCGTAATAGCCAATAGGTAATTGGCCAAGTAATAAATGATAACACATACTATACTCTAACATACATATACCTAGTAAATTAAGACCGAGACAAAAGCATCTTACTTTTAATAATGATAAATTTTCATTTTAAATGATAAATTCAATAATATATTTTTGAAGTTACATATAAATATCACAACAGTTTCACTTTTTATAAATTATTATTATTATTTTTTTTTTTTAATCAAAAAGTTTTGGCACGACCAACAGCTATAGAGTTCTACTTTCCTAAAAATCTACTCAATTAATCATTCTCGGAGTGGCCCTTTCAGAATATCAACTGTTTGAGTTCATCGACCCTATAGATACCTACAAACTACTGGTAAAGAAAATTTCAAATGACCCATTTAATTGTTTTGATTTAACTACGAATGTTTTATAATTATTAAGTTGTAAATTCAGCATGCTTATTACTATTAGGTATCATAAACTATTCCAAAAAGTCATCAAACCTCCCTTGGTCCACCAGTCTACCCATTTAATGAAATCCGCTCATAATCTGATTCATATATATTATTATAATATAATACGTACATTATATATTGTATGTAAGTTATTTAGTTATAAGTATATAATGTTAACCAATGCTTTTTTTAATATTCACTATCTATAGCTTTTCTGTAAGTCAAATATTAATTGTGGGTCTCTTTAGGATTCTAAGTGGAACAAGGAAACTACATTTTAAAATCAAACATTTGTTCATTATTTTAGAGGTCTTCTATTTACTAAGTTTCAAGTCCCACTGTCAATTTAAAATAAAATAATTGAACACTGTTGGTACATCAGATGGACATGTGCATCATGGCATGCTGCTAACATTTGCAGAAAAAATGTGTGAAAAATTAAAATTTAATACAATAGTATCTAGGCACTCTAAAATAGTTAGATGAACAAAACAGAAATTTATAGTAACAAGTTTCTTACAGTAAAAATGTTCCAATAAATGATTTAATTATTACAAATACGGCATATGTGAATGCGGTGAACATCAGACAATGAATACTTAGTCATCTATATCACGAACCCAACAAAATACAACAAGGATTCCTAGTACACAAGTGAATACAAACGCTTTATAGATGTAGCACATTGGATACAATATATGATTTGACAAAGTACCGTTCGTTACGGATTAAGATTGATGAGACTTATTTTTATTTAAAATATTATTTACTGACATTGTCCGGTATACATTAAAATTTGTTAATTTTTTATTTGTTGACACATAGTTATTACTTTTATTATTAAATTTAATCTGTGAATTATTGGCAAGTCAACCCGGACACGAGAAGAAGAAAATTATTACAGCGGTTCCAAGTACAACGCACTTCTAAAGCACACGGCTAAATCACCAACCTGTAAGAGTGATCTCCTAAATAAGATCCAGATACATTTTTAATTATAGATCTGTATTATACTACGATAGGTACTACTACAGTATTTCGTATATTAGTGTTTATAATCAATGGTACTACTAATACGACTTTTTTTTAGATCGAGAAACTAAAATATTATAATAGCGCATTAAATATTTGGTCGTCGATAATTTTACACACTCCGTATTCTCTATTCATATAGTTTTACTCGAAAATATCAATTTTAAATATCCTATTTCAATACTGGATAATGAATTTCAGAACCAATCAAACATTCATTGTATATGAAATACCTACTCTTAATATACGTCATACAACAGAACCATAATTAACATAATTCATCGCGAAATATGCATAAGCATACAATGGTAATTATACGAATACAATACGAATATTATAAGATGATCATGTCGTTACAAACAAGAGAATTTAATAATGAAAGAGTATAATATAGGTAGGTTCACTGAATTGAGGATAGCTAATACATACACAAGTTGATATACTTTTGTAATTATAGTTATTAAAATGAATTAATATTTAAAAACAATAAAACTGAACACATGAACTATTATTTTAAAGCATTTTAGATTCTGAGTAAAACACGGAAATTATTAGTTTAAAGCTAATAATAATATGTTTATGTATTTTTACGAGTTTTTTCTGTTAAAACTCTTTAGGATAGTACATTAGTTTTCTTTATTGACTACTTAATACAAGATTGTATTGGTAAGTCTTATTTAAATTGTATAGTAAGTACCTAGTTTTTAGAAAATAAAAAAATGAAGAGGACGGTATACCCGTATGTGATTGTCTCCATGTACAACATAGCAAAAATTGTTTCATGAAGGCAAGAACCACTCAGGCTGTAGTCCAAGTTAAGCAACCAAATTTTCACACTAGAAATAGGAAGATATTGACTTTGCAGTGTTGTTAATAATTTTTCGATATCATGATTACGCAAGAAGTTCTTATTGTTTAAAAATGTATTATTTTTGAGTTTTTCAAACTTGAAACCCTTTTTTTTTAGTTCTGATATTGGAAAATAAAAAATAACGTTGCATTTCCAATGTTTTCTTCTTTATAGTGTGAATATTTGATTGCTAATCTTGGACTACTGCCTGAGTAGTTCTTACCAGCGAACAACCGTTTTTGCTATGTCTTACATTTGAAATACGAAGACAATACAAAAGGATAAAGCGTCCTCATAATACAAAACTTACAATTTTAAAAAGCACAATAATACAATTTTAGATTTTATAAACTCGTTATAAATGTTCATTGAATAAAAGTAATTTACATTAGGTATAGTCGGTACATAAATAATGCAGTAAAAAGCAAGGAAAGGAATGAAAATAATGTAATATTAATATTGTAGGTAAGATAAAAGTATTTTATGGATTATAAAACTAATTCTATTTCATTTTTTTTTTCATATATATAGGTAATGCTTGTACACGAATTCCTCGTTATTTTAGTAGTAGACTGGTGCCTAAGTTTCAAACATTTCCTGTTTGGATGCCTGTTCGCTTTCAAATTTAATACTATGTTCATATGCATGCATGTTCTCACATGTTTCTTGTAACCCCGTAATAGTTATCCGGTTTATACGTGTTTCGTAATCGTTTACGGTTATGCCTAATTAGTGAATACGGAGATATTGTAATTCTCAATGTTGAATTTATTTTATTTCAAATCTATGAATAATCAACTAAAATCCTATAGCCTTTAGATAAGACAAATGCACATTTAGATTATCTAACTTATTTGTTGATATAAATGTTTACAAGATTGTATTCTTGTTCTATAAATTACATTTAAAAGGTATCTCTATTTCATTTAAAATATTATCATTAGAGGCATTGAGTATGCATGTATTATGCAATACATAATCAATGCTAGAGGATAATCAAAAGTTATAACCCAAAAGAAACAAACTAAATGTTATTATTTTTTGACATAAAATAAATAAAAAATAACCTACTTACCTATCTTTATAGAAATTAATTATGATACCTACATAAAATTATATATCTAGACGCTAGACGTGTATTAGTGGCTAAGTACATACATTGCTAGTAGTAAGTATATTATAAATATATTTAAATAAGAAGCATAACAAAATATTTAGAGATACAAGTTAAATACCACAATACCCATCATGCCTAATTATACTAGAAAAACTGAACTTTTTAAAAATGTATTCAACTCGTTGCATTCAATAATGACAGCTTATATTAAAATGTGATTTCACATTGTTTTTCAAGTTAAAGAAATATTAAATCTACGTAAGAAAATATAAAAATATAATTGCATAAAAAATTAACTAAAAGCAATAAATTATTTTTCCAATAGTAAATATTGTAAATAAGTTTAAACAAATGATAAATATTTAAAAAGGGTTATAACAGTGTAAAAAATACGAGTTCAACTTTGAATCTTTATAACTTAAAATATATAAATGACAGACAAGGTTTTATTTGGCAGTATTTTTTTAAAATAATAAATAAATGTATACTAAAACTATCATAATAATGCAACAATGCAACATATTTTAAAATTCATTATAAACAAAAAAAAGTTAAATAAAGGAGAAAATTATGAAAAAGTTGACTTTGAGCATGCATTTTATAAATATAGAAAATATATTGCGGCACATATAAAATAAACTGATTCAAAATACTCAACTAATTGTCGACCAAAATTAATTTTAATAAAAAAAATCAGATTACTTACGTGGGACTGTACCATTAAAATGGTTCTTGTGCATTGACATGCCATTGGATAAAGAATTTGATATTACTGTGGTGTGGCTCTGTTCCATTGTTTGCAAAGATGAACACTCTTTACAAGTATAAGGACCCATGGTAAATACCTGAAGGAAAATAAGGTAAAAAAAATTGAATAAAAACCAAAGTAAAAGTAGATTTATGTTATCAACATTTATAAATTTAATGTAAGACAGGAAGCACTCCTTTCCTATCGGAAGACTGGCATAATGGTAGCTGGTAACTAAAATATGATGGTAATGATTTAGGCAAAGTAATACATTGAGGTGGTGGGGAGAGGGAATTCCTATTGCCCATATGAAAGACGATAAATTAGTTTTATTAACACGCACCTAAGCATCTTAAGGAGAAATTACCGTGCAAAATTATACATAATATGGTACATAGCTATAATTTCAAAATAGAATTTAATTCATTAAAATAATCTTAAGCATTATATAATTATATACTCTATATTATAATTTAAAAATATTACATAAAAATATAGGATTTATTTATTTGTATTAATAATGCATTATATTACATAGTTTTCAAAATTAATTAATTATGGCCATAAAAATTTTTAATCAATAATATTGAGTAATATTGTTACTGTTTAATACTAAAAGTAATGTAGACTGATTTATTATTTTTTTTTATAATAGTCAGCGTAATTAAAAAATTAAATTAAGAGCAAACGACTTGGCGATTTAAATAAATGTTTGTTAAAGACGACAATAGTATACGAATGTGTTTACATTATTTATCTGTCCAACTCCAAATCAAATTTACATTTAAAAGAATTCATACTTTGGTTAGTTTTAATACTAGAGTACATTGATCTATAATCAAATTGAAAGTCAAGAACGTAATATTTTCACCTTGGTTTGTCGTCATTTTTTTCGATTTCTTAATATTGTAAAACAAGTTATGTGCTTAAATTTTAATTCAGCAATAGGTAGTTAAAATACGTATACAAGGTACAAGTATGGCGGAGGAAATGATAAAATACAAATATTAAAACAGTCAATTCATTTAAAACTAGTTAATGCATCTAGTTACTAAAAAATCACTTTTACCATAATATAAAATTATCTATACCTTCCCTATACCACTATTAGGTACTACAATATTTCTAGAATTAGATTTTTATTTTTTTTAATAATTAACTTGCATTTAATGGTATGCTTATGTATTATCTATATTTATAGTTGTATAACAGAAACAAAATAAAATAACTGATATTTATCCAATGATAAATAAAATGTATTTTACTTATATAACAAATACTAGCATAAAATAATAATAAATTAATATACATATGAATCAAATATAATTTTTTATTTTAAATGGGGAGACTAAGAATATGTATTAAACAAAAAAAATCTTCAAATGTCTCAAGACTTAGTATTTGGTTTACCCATAAATGCTGCTCTCTCGTCGTAAAATTTAGTAGTAAAACTTGAGCAAATTAAGTAAAATGAAAAAAGTTATATTATCCATATGACGCAAAAAAACAACAAGTTAGCACATTAAGCCTTCGTAACAACATTAGAAATAGGCTGGCATTTAAAAACCATGATAAAATTAATTAATTTTTAGTCAGTTAGAGGTATTTTATAATCAAATTAATCGATTTTTCTTAGCAGTGTATTAAAATTAAATTAAAAAAACGGGAAACAACATTATTTGTAAATTTTCATACATTAAATTAAATTAAAACTATAATATTGACTATTGTAATATCTACCTCAAGCATAATGCTTAATACTCAAAGGTATAACCATAAGAAATTATTGTGATAATATAACAAGCACTACAACCTGTTTGAAGGAAAAGAGAGTGACCTTCATTCCATCAGCTGCAGCATGCGTGTATTAGGACTATGAACTTGGGATATTAAACGTAATTTCTATGAAAAATATTATGTTTAGAGGAATTTATTGTTAATAAATTATAAAAATATTAATAAAATCATCAGCTTGGTTAAAAGTTAAAATATCTACTAGAAATTTTGAAACATAGCGTAAGTACCTAACTTTTTAATTATGAAACACCCACTTCGATAAATTTTAGTATTTACTGCAGATACCTATATCACTATAATAATGTTTAAATAACCTCTTACATTTTTAATAGCTAATAATATATTAACAAATATTTATTTTATCATTCAATTAAATAATTATGAAATATTATAGCCTATGAGTAGACAATATAATATGAAGTTACATGTGTTTATCATTTTCTACCACCTAAATTAAAATTTTATAAGTTGTGTTTGTTTTTTTCAATTTATGCTAATTTAAATTATAAACAATTATTAATTATTATTATAGTTAAATAGCCTTTTAATAAAATAGTTAAATCATAAATTTACTAAAACATACTCTGAATTCTTAATAAGTATCTTTAAAATTATACTTCACACAATACTAAAGTACTTGGTACAAATTGTGCAATATAGAATTAAATCAAAATTGAAAATTACTAGTTTCTACAGAATTATGTTATGGTGCTGATAAATTAAAATCAAGTGTATTATTTTTAAGTTTATTTACTGATGTAATAAAATAATGTACAGAAATTTATCAATCGAATACAACTTACTATTTTTCACTTGATTGTCCAAATTTCTAAGAAACTCAAAGTGGAATAATTATTTTACCAGATAAGAGACGAAGGAAATCAACAATCACAACACAATCGAAACACGACCCTATGCGTTGCCGCATACATTGTCAACTGATAGTGCAATGGCAGATGTCTTTGCAAACGGTTTATAAATGAGCACATATCTAACAATCGAAACTATTCAATAAAAACTATCGATATTTTAAATATCAAACAAAAGTTGTATCGATATTTAGGATACGAATAAAATAATATCGATGTTTAAAGACAATCAATTATTTTGAACTAAAATGTATTATAAATTTATAAATCAATAACAAATTAAAAACAAATTATATCATGGTATCCTATTTTATTTAGTACACTATATTAACTACGGAAAAATATATAAAATCTTTAATTCGTAACTCACATTTTAAAGTGATATTTGCTTAAGCATATTTTATACAATTTAAAGCAACAACCAATTTTTTTATAATAACTATAACTATAGTAAAGCTATTATTTACGAAATTATATTTGTTAGCTAATATAAAATTGAGTTATTTTGTTACCACAATGAAATAACTACATTTAAAAAACAATTGTTAATGCAACTGTCCTACTATACACAGACATACAGAACTATTAGTACATAAAACGTGTAATATAATTTTAAACAAATATACATTTTTAAAACAACAACCTACTTACTTAAAGGACATAGTTAATTATTCTAAATTCATGGATAACTTAAATAAAAAAAATTCAATGATATTAAACTTGTTTCAGTTAATTAATAATTTATACTGACAAAATTGTATGGTTAATTAAAAATTGAAATAGCTACCTACACCTAATTGTATTTTTTAAGTTTTAGTACATATAAAACAAATTTTTGCAATTTAGTTTATGTATATGTATATAATCTGATTTTAACATTTAATTATTATGTATTTATATTTTTAATATGATAAGCTACTTCCAATTTTAACTAGTGTATTTACAACTAGTGCGTATTTTTCGGCAGCGATGGAGGAGGGTGCTGGGTGTGCATTCGCACTTATGTTTTGTAAAAGGTATAAGCGCAATTAGGAGGGGCTTGAAAAAAGGCTTGACCTCCCAGTTTTATCCATAGACCCCCAGTCTTTTAACCATATTTTAGTATAATATATAAATGATCAGGGTCTGTGCTGCTAACAAAATGTTTTACCCTTCTCTCGCCTGACATAAATAAAATGAAAACGCCTATAATAAGTGTATTAAATCTGATATTAAGATAAAAATTTTTAATTTATTTTGTACTTTTTGAATAATTTTTGATTATGATCCGAAATTTGACCAACTACTAAGAAAAAATTAATAATAATAATCAATTATATTATAAAGAACAAATAATAATAATAATACAAAAGGTGGACAAATGGATACCGCTATGCAGTAAGCATGGTGTCGAGTGGGTCAATGTGAAGGATTTTCTAAATTTTAACTCAAAAATATGTGATAAATTTGCGTATACGAAAAACAAATCTGAGCGGAGTTAACCATATATCATAATATATTATAATTATATTGTGATTAATATTTATTTTACTAATATTATTATGGTAGGTAGATGGTTAATAATTATTGCCAAAACATTATAATTATTAAATTATTGATATTTAATTGTAACAGTATTGTGCCTCAGTGGCGTAGCCAGGGGGGAGGCTGAGAGGGCTGCAGCCCCCCCCCCCCCGAAATGTTAATAAAATTTAAAAATTATTTGAATGGTCTATGGTATTCGATCAAAAACTAAACCACCGCTGTGTAAAAAATTGATCAGCCCCCCCCCCCCGAAAAAAATCCTGGCTACGCCACTGTTGTGCCTATATTATATTGTTGTTGACTTTTGAATCAATACCGACTTAAAGTTTTAAGGTGTGATAAGTTTGTGGTTAATTAATAGACAATATAGCTTAAAATCTAAATATTATTAAGTCCCCATGAATAATATTCTCGAAAATAATTAAAAACGGTTTTTAAATGTGTACTTCAAATGTCTAAAAAAAGTAGAGTATCTTAAATATTTTTAAACAGCATAAATAACAACTTTTGAGGAACCATGTATTACATTTTCAATTTTTTTTTGAATGAGCAAAAAAAATAGTGTGGACAAAAAAATTAAAAAGTAGAAAATTTCAAATATATTATTAATAGCTCAAAATGATCATATTACGTAAAATATTATATAATAAACAGTCGATGAAAATTTTAAGTATCAATATGGTCATTTGTTTTTAAATCACAAAGAAATAAGAAAATTGATTTTGTCAAAAACTAGTTTTACTAAAAATTCCAGTTTTCTCCTATTTATTTTGTTTCCTACTTATTAAGAAAAGTACTGGGAACTTTTTAATTTCGACCAACTAAAATACTAATAAGATTCACCTCCTTTTAAATAAAATATCGAAGTTAAAAACTGAAGCATTTTTTCTATACTCTAAAAAGTGTTTTTTAACACAAAAAAAATCACACATTGTAAAACGAATACATTTATCACCACCCTCAGAATTTAAAACAACAATCCAAGGTGCTTAAAGTGATTACTGACAACAATTTACATCACATAAATTGTCGACTACCAACGGATATATACAGGTTTATAAATATAGATATTTGTGGCCTGGCAATGATTTTAATATGGCCTACAAACAATTAAAAACTGAAATGAAACGACTGATTTACAAATAAATTACAATTTGCATCCCCACTGCATCAATGTAAAAAAACAATTATATGAAAAAATAATTATTATCAGAATTACACGTCACTATTCAGATAAAACTAAATGCGACATCTAAGAATATATTTAAAGCCTTAAAGGTAATCAAAAACTGACGTGTTTGTAGTGCTGCAGATAAACGGAGTGTGTCATAATAATATTATGTATATTCTGCCACTGCGCATTGTTCAATTTCTAAGTGTATCATGATTGAAGACCATCATTATATAAAATACCATATTATAAACTACATTATCGATAACAATTTATTGATGAATTACGAACACGCAATACAATTTATCATCTTAAACATTTTAATTTACAATTTACTATAATAGTTAATAGCGTGTGAATTGATAATGTTTATAAAAACTTTAATCAAATCAATAATATAAATTTTTTTTTAAAGAAGTTTCTGTACTTATTTTAACAAGTATTACCTAAATTACCTTTATTGTTTTTAGATCTTTTTATCATATACACTGCATAACAATGGTTCAACTTTAATGTTTACAATACAGTTTTGTTATATAATATGATAAATACTATGTCAATATTCTAAACTTTTCAGTTAACTAATAAGTAATAACTCGAATATTAATCTACCAAACACTGCAATACCTATTGGCTATTATCCACACAGCTACACAAAACTTGATATTTACAATATACCTCATCATCTGCAGTATCACAAAGTATTTACTATTTACTAAGTTTCACTATACCAAATAATTTTGACCTTGAAAATGTCTGGACAGTCGTAAATAAAACCTGATTTCCAAAACGTAAATATGTAATTAAATTGTATACATTAGCTAAACAAAATCATGCAGACTGTGCAACACACTTATAATATTATATATAGGTATATTAATAAACACCTATAGTACCTACGTATATGCCAATGAGCTAAACAAGAAGTATACAGTAAGTAGTAACCATCACGAGTAGGACTCTCGACTAAACACTATAGTCTGTATGGAGAACTATACAATTTACTAACATACATAGAATTAAATGAATCATTTTTAACAAATTGCTAACTGTTCTTTATACTTGAAATCTGTTTTCATACATACAACTTCTTTGACGTCACTGGAATTTTGTTATTGTAACTATGAGAAAAACATTTTTCTATACTTACTAGACAATTATTTTTAAATTTAATGAACAAAACCTTATTCGAAAATTCTTAATAAATTACAATTAAAATTATCCGTAAATATATTGAGTAGGTCAGTGTGATGGATGTGTTAAATTTGAATACAATTACAAATTGTACGTACACAAATGTATACAGTATGTCTCACGGTGTCGCCTCTATTTCTAAGAATAATATATATTATAATACATAGTATAAATATTTAAATCAGGTACCTACTACAAGTAATTTATATTTTATCATTATTTACCCAATACAAAGAAAGTTCGACTTAATTTTTTTTATAAAAATCATTGGGTATATTATATTCTGAATTAGTACAAACAAAGAAAAACGTATAAAATACATTAAAAAGACTTTGTTCAAGCATACATTGTCTCCGTAATACTAACGCATAATTTATCAAAATATACGTCCAGCAGTTCCAATTTCGTGTTGTTTGCTTAAATATTAGAGTGATTTAGATTATCAAATTTAAATATAAATCTGAGTTGACTTATTGGTTTTTTACGATATTTTAATTTTTAAGTGAGTCTTGAGTGTGTAAATTATTTATATTTTGAAAATGTCTTTGTATATTATATAAAATATAATAATATACGCAAAAGTTTCAAGTCTCCACGAATATTTTTAAACCACAAAAAAATAACCAAAATCACAATTCTTTGTTTAAATATCTCATTTTGTCCAAATTTGAACATCGAGTCTATAAGGGAAAATTGTGATTATAGAATTGTATTATTATATTATTTAATTATTATTTAACTTAATTTTTTAGATTTTTAGATTTCAGTAAGAAATACCTATAAATTATGAGTTATAATTTAAGATAAACCTTGGATTAAATTTTCAATCATGAACCATAAAAAATGAACATTTTAAACACAAAATAATTTGTATATTTTCGTAAAGTTTGAAAAACCTATAAAGAAGTTTAGAAAAAAGGTACTGGTCTAACGTAGCTAAGAATTATACCATACATAAATTGAAAAAAAAAGCTAAAAAAGTCGAAAGTTAATAATACCTATAACTAGCACAAAAAGAGTTTAAATATTTGCATGTCTCGTAAATGCTAGAATGTTACATGGAAATTTTTGGTTTTACACCTAATAATCTAGATATATATACCATTAAATTACATTTCTCAAAAACACATAGATAGGCACATCAAAAAATTAATGTATAAATCTAGTAAAATTCAGCAATAATTGATATAAGTTTAACTCGGCATAGTGATGACTCTGGAGATGATGAAAATTGATTAAACATGTTCAAAACTTCAAAAGTATAAACAACAAATAACAACTTAAATGGGCATTGTCGAAACAGTATTCCGCAAAAATAAACATTTTTTTTAAAAAATAATGTTTATCAAACAATAAAAAAAACTAAGATCTTTTCCATTGAATAATAAAATGTTTCAGAATGTACTGTGTAGTTTACCTACTACTATATATTCTAATATAAAATGTTCATACACGCATATAGGTCTAATAAATATTAGATAAGGTTTATAATATTTTTCGTTTCTAGATTTAAAGCGGAACAAGGAAGCTTTAATACCTATAATAATCTTTATTATAGTGTGTCCATGACACTCTTTCCGGTAGAACATCACGAGCAGTATTCAAAAACTTTCCATCTAACCATTCTCTTGGTTGCAAACTGAACAAATATACTATTTCATAGAGGTCAATTTTAGAATTATTGTAAAGCTTCCGAAAAAATAACTAGTGAAATTATAACATTTGTTTTTTTGAATACATATAAGTGCTAAAGACCGGATTTATATGTTTTTACATGTCGTTACTGAGTGTATGCAGTCTTATGAGAATAACAAATATGGATGATTCGTCCAATTCCGAATTCGTAGGAAAAAGTTTTTTATACACATTTGAGAATATTTCATGAGTTAGGTAATATTCAGCTTATTTAACATATTGTGAAATATTTTCTTGATTGTAAGAACAAATTATTTATTTATTATTAATTTCAATATTACGAAAACCGGGAAATTTGTTTTTGAACGTACACAATTTTTTTTCGTATCATTTTGTAAAAAAAACAATGTTACAGCACCTATCATAAGTTGCCGTGCCTTTTACTAAACAAAGTGGGTGACCTGCAATGCTGGCAGTTGTTTTCAATTTGTTCAAAACGATAATATCAACGCATATGATTATCAAATATTCAGTTTTGCGCACTTTTGTAATAATGTATTTAAACGCGTTTGCGCGATTTTTAAGTTTTTAAAATTAACAAAATAAAAAAACAAGTTAATTTTAAAAAAGCAAGTGTGTAGGTATTTATCTAACTAATTAATTAAAGGAATGTTGTAAAACAAAAAATAAAAATTGCATTACTACAGTATATATGGATGTTCATTATTTTTTTTTTTTTTGATTTCTAAGAGAATATATTCAGAATATTTGAAGGTTTTATAGAGAGTATTAGCATCATGGTTAGCATTTCGGTGTTATAAGAGAATAGAAATCTGGTCTATACATATAACATATAGATTATTTGATAATTTATTTTAACTTAAAACTTTACTGAGAATTATTTATTTAGATTTTAGCGAATACCAGTATAACCATTTTTGAACCTTATAATTTCAAATGACAAAACATGCTCAAATAATTTTATATATATTCTTGTATTCATAATTCATAATATGTATTGCCAATTTTAGAAGTTTTTATGTAAATAATGTTTGAATTACTTTTTAAAAATAAAATAGAATATTTTGTATGGTCATTCAATATGATTAATAATTGGCTGTAGTCTATGAAAATTATTCCATTCAGAATTGATGAGAATATAAATATTTATTTTTATATTCATATTTATATAATTTGTGTTTTTAAGGTTGAAACTTGATATTTTAATACAAAGTTCAATAATTCCTTCATATTTTAATAATCACATTGTAAATAATGATCGTTTTAATATCAACATAAGAGGATACACCATAACTTGCATTTATTTTTCTTACTGTTAGAGCGTATCCATATTGTGCATCATAAGTATATATCACATACTGCAAGTAATTAACAGCACCTACATTGCAATAGTATAACAATATATTTTGCTTTGAAAAAAAAATTTGTTCTTAATACCATAATATAATAGATAACTAGTATAAGGCATTAATTGATGTATTGATTCATATTCAAAACTTTACCAGACGTAAAGGAAAGGTCAAATAAAAAATTTAACAAACCGATAACCTTTTAACCGCTTTTAACTATTGAGTAATAACCAGAATAAATATATTTGATAATATAGACTTATCATAACAGAACAGTTTTAAAATAAAAATACTATTAGGATTCTAAAGATAAATTCAGTTAAAACATCATGTGTAAAATAAATGAGGCAGTAAATAAACTAGTAGGTATATAATAGTAACATAATATTAACAGTCAATACCTATATCATCAAAATAATTAATTTATTAAAATTGTCTAATTGAGATAAACTAAGTAAAAATAAATATTCCTACTTCAAACTATTACATTTGATAAAATGATTTGGAGTGAAATATTCAGACTTATCAAAAAAAATATTAAGGATAAAAAAATTTGAGCTTGTTAGATGAAAAAGTATTCTTAGGTACAAGTTTTATTTTATATTTTGATATTTAGCCAAATACATCTAAATATCTTAGGAACTACCTAATGATACCTTATTATCTGCCTAATTTACCAATCTGTTTGGTCTTCAATCTAGAAAAATAATGTGTGACTTTTTAAATTTATTTTTCCTCGGTAAAGATAAGAAAAAGCATAATATGTAGAAGAGTCATCATAGTAAACTGAAAAAATCTATCTCCACTTCATTGCTAAACATAAAATCATTATCTAGGTAATATACATATTTATGTCTTTTTAATTTTTTTCTAATTTAGTAGAATTATTGAAACTTGTAACACGTAGCAATATGCATAACAATTTTCAAAATTGAATGTAATAAAACAAAATATGAATAACCTCAAATTGTTATACCATCAAATTAAAAATATTATAAAAACAAAACTAAAAATAAATAATGAATAAATAGCTTAAAATAAATGAATTTCAAAATAAGCAATGAATTAAATTTAGGCATTTTATAATAGAAAGAAAATAATGTTCTACATATTATCAACTTAAAAGCATACAAGAGGATCAATTTTTCATTTATTGACAAAAATAAGAAAACATCAAAAATATATTCTTGTCAAGGCCATTTGAGTTGATACATTTATGTCTTGTCTTGCAAAAATAATTACCACATATTATCTAAGAACCATTATAGATAATTACTATCGTCTTTAGTTAATATATTAAAAATATCTTTTAAAATCACTGTCTTTACTTCCAAAAACCTATACATATGTATATTGAGCAGTTATTAATAAGGTTTTTTTTAATTTTACCTAATAAAGTTATTTTATTAATTATACAAACTTATATTTTGTTTCACTATAGACAGGTTGATTGGAAAATAAATAACATTTAGTAAAACAAAATAAACACTTATTTGAATGATTACAATAACATAATCTAATTAGATACACACCAAAATTATTACTCATCGGGTATCAATTTGGTTACATATTTATTGAATAAAATAAAATTTACAAATATAGAAGGACACTAATTAATGAACAACATGATGTACTATTTTTAAAATTCTTTCTTAAAATAACATTAATAGGTATTTAAAAATTGGCATGTACATAGGTCAGATCAAATTTGTTTTATGCAATTGTATCTATGGTTTCATATACATTAGAAACCTAATATTAATGTTATGCGACTAGTAAGCTGTTATATTATATACTATGATATTTATATTTATTATACATAGGTATATCATTATACAAAGCCAGTGCAGTTAAAATAAAATAGTTCATATAATAACGTACATTTTATGCAATATTGTTATTCACTGAATGACAAAATATGAATTTACTTATGTGTACTCACCAGGCATTTCCATTACATCCATTGGAGATAGGAAACGAATAGATCTCAGAAGAAAAATGTGATTGTTGTCGTTACGATAATATAATTATGTTATGTTTAGTTGGAATCTGACAATAACTCAAAATAAAAACGTTTACCCAATCGATCACGTTAAAATATAACGATTGCAAAATTATCCTCAGCCTTCTTTAAATTATTATTGTTGAACAGTATTAAGTGTTGAGGACTTTTTTCTATTTTTTTCTTATCTCACGCCAGTTGGTGACACAGATAAAATATAAAGTGCATTAAGACATATGTGATAAGATATGATAATGTTTATTCTACCACGAAATGCGACGAATACGAGATACGTCATACGACCCTATGATAAGTATTAATTAGAATGATACTAATATTACTACCACGTTTTTAAACTTTATAACACCTCGACTCTTTGGAATAAAACGTTCTAGTTTCTTAATATTGATATTTGAGATAATTCATGATTATTAAACACTTAGATATACACTGTTTAAAATAGTTAATACACATAATTATTTTGTTTTGATAAATCAATTATCGCTGTTCGTAAATTGCTAAATAAATTTATCCATGTTTTAAATTAAATATTATAATTAGGGGTCGGATTTATATTCTTTTAAAATCCTTAAAATATGATGTTTGTATGTCACATAAAATAAGCAATATATTCTCTTAATATTCCTTTAAAATACCAGATATATGATGTTTTATGTCCTTAAATATGCAAAATATTCTTTTGATATAAAAAAAAAAAAAACAGTTTAAATTATTTTTTTTTTAATTTGGTTTTAAAAATATTTAATTAAATTAATTTTACAATAACAATTAATTACTATATATTGTTCGATGTATAGTCGTGACAGCTAACGAAATAACCGTTGTGCTTTCGCAATCGATAAGGAATACCTGGAGATTAATTTTTATTAAAATCCGGAAATAAATCATTTAGTGAACATTGTATTTATCAAATGCTGATATGCGTGAAATATGTTCATTATATGCCGGGTATCACAAAAATATTCCCAAATATTCTCTAACGTGTTAAATATTCTCTAACCTCTAAAATATGCTTTTTTATGCAAAATAAATTTTTTCCTGTGAATTCTGTATTTCATGATTCGTAAAGATTTCTCACTCCCATTTAACTGCATAAACTAGAAACAAATATGTAAAATCATAAAAATCCGACCTCTAATTATAATATTATGTAGATTAAGATCATATCCATCCCATGAAATAATTACCAATATTTATTTATTTTATTTCATCAAAGTCATATTTATTGTAGTGATGCATTGCTTAAAAAAATACAATTTTAAAATGCCAACATGCCCAACATGGATTCTCTTTTGTGAGTACTCCAACCTACCAATATCTCCAAATACTTTTACTTTCAAGTTGAGGAACGCAAAAATATGGTTTTTAAAGTGAGTGTGGAAATTTCGATTTTTGGATCCTCAGTCAAATTTGAATGGAACAACAGTAAATCCTACTAAACATATCTACTGCCATGTATGTATCAGAATCAAATTCTGCTGTTTTCAATTAGGTACTGAACAATCCTTAAATACATGACATGGAGTTTGAACACAGTTAGGTTCAAGGTAGATGTTGGCAAAAGAAATAATGTCAACTTTTTCAATATCTCTTGCAGAATTTACTTATCATAGGAGAAAAGACCTTTGATAAAACCTGTACGCAATTTAAGTTCGATGATAGTATTGAAATATATAGCAATGGAAGGTTTCTTTAACAATTAGTGATGATATACTCTAGAGTCTAGGACCATCACTAAACAACAGTAGTGAAATAACTTCTGCACTTCAACAAGATTAAATTTTTCTTTTGATTAGGCCCCAAACTTATTGCTTTTATTTGTCGGAAAAAAAATTTTAGACAGTTCTGATTGTTTTTCTTCTTTGTCTCTCACCTGTAACTTTTTAATTATAAATGAGACAACTTCGAAATACATTAATTTCTCTGTCCTTTTTTAATTATTTTTATATCATTTTGATGTCGCTTATGATCATTAAACTAATTTAGTTTTCAAAATAAATAAATGTGGTGAATTTGTAATAAAATAAAGTAAAAACTCAAAATGTGTAATGTCATTAATGGGTGGCTTCTCCTCTCAAATCTCACACGTAACTCCTTTCTCACATTTACTTATTCTAAAAAATTGATTGTAGATAGACCCACCTTTCCAATTTATGTACAAACACTTCTATTGGGATACTGTAATAAATATTACGAAATATTTTTTTGATATTGGTGATTTTTAAAACGTTAAAATACACAGGATCTCGAAAAAAACATTTTAAATGTTGAATGGGTGCTAATCAAGATTTGTTCCAATCATTGACATAATAATATTATTATGTCTATGGTTCCAATACTTTTCAGTAGGTATGTAGTTACTTACTAATTAATATTTCTCTAATTTTTTTCCCTCAATTTACTTTGTAATTTAAAAAGATTCCTTTGAAAATCAGAACACTTTTTCACGATATTTTTTATTTATCTACTAGGCATGTATTTTTATAATACATTAGGTCATTGATCAAGTACTAAAATAATAATCGACGACGTAAATTGAATGACTAATTAGTAATTAGGTACTATACGATCGGAGATAACCCACCACTGCGGTTTCTATTCTATTATAGGTATTATAGTAATTTTTATTAATACCTTCCTATATTACGTTGTTGTGTAACATATGCATAATGCATGATGCATCATACCTATTAATTAACCTACGATTATGTAAATATTTTCTGGAATTTATAAATAAAACAATTTTAGTCTCGTACCTACCTATAAATAGTAAATATCATGAGGGAAAATAAAATTTGGGTACCTAACCGTCCTAACCTACTCTTGTAGTCTTCTACCTACCTACCGCTACTTCATTGGTGGTTGGTGCAGTACGATAGAACAATAGTATAGTAGTGTAGTATGCCACAACAAATATGACGTAGGTACTTGTGACCTGCCATATTCTTATAAAATATGTTATATTTATTAAATGTTTTTCATTTTTATATGTTATTTGTATTTAATTGTATTATGGGAAAGTACCTGTGACTAAAGTCATTACAAATAAGAATAACAACATTAACGATACTATATAATAGCAATTATGATATCTGATACATATGACGTTGGTATCCACCAAGACAACTGCAACACACCTTCGGTTTTTCAAACCAAGTGGCCGTCGAATGTCGATATTTATACCTAATTTATTTATGCCTAATCCTAGTTCGTTAGCTATTCACACTATAAAAACCGGTGTTGAGAACCATGTATACCGTAGTAAAAGCTAATTTTTTTCTGGGATGATTTATACCAATATAATAGAACATTTTAAAATACTAGACGGTGATGCAATTATTCATTAAGTTTTAATTTAATAAATTAATAAGTAGAATACTCCGTTTTCGGTGGATTAATACACTCGTATTAAGTTTAGTAAGTAGGTATAGTGTACTATACTCAAGAGTCCCAAAATGTGTAAATAATATTATACCCAGACGGCAGACACCCAGTCAACGTTATCAATAGCGGATACCTATACTCGAAAATCACTTCAAGGAACTGATTTTCGATGAAACAAACATCGCTTCCCAGCGCCTAATAAACATAAAACAATGTATAATACATTATTGCAGGAACCTCAACTCTACCTACAATTGCCATCAATTTATAAGGGCGTCCCGCTACATTAAATATTTATATTATTCAAACAATACCTGCGCCGCATCGTCGCATTGTGGTGGAGTGGTACACAAATTAATTTTTCCCCGGGCCCCGGGGGGTATAGCTGATTTTATAACATGCACTATTTGGTTATTTTAAAATCTAATTTTTGGTTATCAGATCCTGAACATTGAAATAATGGTAATGGAGATCTACTCCCCCCCCCCCCCGGCGATCGGTTATTAATTGTCACTTGTCTGGTAAAACCATCCAGTAGGTAATTAGGTACTTATTACTCTATTAGTGAAACGGACGACAGACGATTATGTTTTTTTCTTAGCATCGTATTATCATTTTTTCCAACGGCTCCGATATAGCCTCTAGTCGACTTCAAGAAATGTCTGTAGTCTGTTCCTATACCGGACATCTCCCTATTCTGCCAAAAAACCGGTTCCCAGATTAACGCAATTACACACAGCCGCATAGCCCATATTACGCAGTGGTCAGTGGCGCCGAAGCACATTTTACCAACCAGTTCAAATGAAAAAAAAAATATGCATTCGCCTTCCTATCTTTACTACCTCTACGAATTATTAGCATTGTTTAATAGGCCGAAGAATTTATCGTCGACATAAAGTCATAACTCATAACCCATAATAATAATAGTATCAGGGATTTTTAAATCTTGTCTTGACGAAAAACTTATCAATGAAGTCGAAAAGTTTCATATTATAGGTAAACCATAAATATTTTTATATGACAGTGTTATATTATACTATATTATGTAAAAAAATCTATGGCAGATATCTGAAAATTTGAAATTGCCTGGTAAATATAATAGGCTGTTTTAAGTACGTTCCTAGTTTCCTATGTAGGTAATTATAACTTATAAATAATAAGTAGGTATAGGCAATAAACAGTATAATGTAAAATGTATACTAGGTATGCATAATATGTACCTAACCACATAATATATAATATCTGCTATATTTATATTTTGTATACTTAAGTATAGTTTATAATTTATAACTATTATGATTTATGACATTCTGTAAAGTTTCATAAATCGCTATTGAGGTAACGATTTTGACTGATTAGAAAGAAACAATTTAGGCTAAATTACTAAAGTATTATTATAGGTACATATTATATTTACTGAAAGTGATCGTGATCCATATCCAGAGGCCAATTTTCCGGGTATACTTAACATGCGCCGCATGCTTAAGAATAAAAACACCAATTAAGAAAATGATCCTATCATCAATTATTAAATTATAAATTTATACTTATTACGTAAGCCGTAGATATTTTAAAACAATATTTATTTTATCTATATTATGTTATAGGTAGGTATGTAACTATTCATATCACTGAAGAACTCTAACCATAGATTGAAGCTAAAACTGGGCCACTAAAAAGCATAGATAATAGTTAATTTAGAAATATTATCTAGGCTCTCTATGTGACTATGTGCCACTATCCGACGGCACCAAATTATTTCGTTGTATAACTTATATATCAAATCCACCTTGGTTTTCATCGTGAACCATTCTATCTTAATTCATGGTTTTAATATTATGTAGCTGTACATGATCTAAGTTTTTATGCTTCTTTGTCACAAATGTTGTAGTTATTTAACCTTATAAAAAATAATACTATACACCTAATATATCAGTAATGGAGTGCACTGTTTTTGCAAGTGCTACAGGAAAGTTTTAGTAACGCCACCCATATCTTATTCGCTTATACTGAATAGATATAGATAAATACTATCTATATACCTGCAGTGATGTTCGCTCAGAATAGCCAATCATAATGTATATTGCATGGCCAATTAGTTCTTATTATATTTTTTCATAATTTTAACACACACACACACACACGCGCGCGCGCGCGAGCGCTGCTAAAGGAGAAACAACAAAATATATAAGTCGTTTTTCGTTGTTTCAAAGTAAGTCCTTTAAGTTAAGAGTGCACTGCGTAGTGGTAGAGCAGTGTTTCTCAACCTTTTTACTGTGGCGACCCCTTTTTTAAATTTAAATTTTTTAGCGACCCTTACACATATATTTTTTACATACTCGCTTAGATTATCATTATAGACCATTAAATTTGATAATAGTGTGTTTTCCATTTTAATATAAATAATCTATACTCGTAAAAGGTATGTAATATAATAATATTTTATTGATTTTATTTTTTTATTATTTGAGCTTTTAATTTTGGCATTGATTTAAATCATTCGATTGCGACCCTAAATAATAAATTGGCGACCCCCAGGTTGAGAAACACTGTGGTAGAGTGAACACTTCAGAAGTCACCTGGTACTATTGTTAAGCTGCTCTTCCGATTGCTCTCTCTTGGCCGGATGACCACCAAAGAATTTAAGTCATAGTTCATACAACACAGCATTTATGCTATATGTAACCCATGTATCAGTTTTATCACAATAATTGTCCAGATATAAAGTTTAAAAGATGATGGACGCTACATCAATTCCTTTTAAGCCGTCTCGGGAGATCTCCAGATTTTGCGAGTGTGGCTAAGTTAGATAATATAAGGAGGTTGGACTGCGGAGGAGTCTACAGTCGAATTAATAGATTTCGATTTCTAAAATTAAAAATGTATGTGTTGCGTGTAATGTGTATATGGCTCATGGCTGTGAAATCTATATGCACTATCGCAAATACATAGGTAATTATTATGCTGATATTCGACTAACTATAGGTACACTATACAGCAGTAGGTACCTACAACACTATATATAATAGGTAATACCGATTAACGACAATAGTAATTAATAATTATATAATTATAATTAAATATTATAATGAATTCCCCACAGCTGATGTTTTTATTATACACACACTGTGGAATTTCTCATGGTTATAAATTATAATATTATGATAAAGACAGTAAAAATAATTATTATTGCGTACGCGGCACTATATTAGCACCTGTTGCGGTTATATACAGGATGTAATATGCAATTTCATCTATTTGGTGATGGGCGTTGTTCTATCATGGTTCTCCAATTTCGTTACAGACTATCAATGGCAGAGGGAACACCTATTTTATGTTAGGCAGCTGCCTCGTACAAAAGTGGCGGTGGGTACTCCAATGACTCCAGTCTCTGAGACCTAGAAGGCAAAACTAGTTTATAATTTATACTAGCTTAGTATACTAACTTATGAAAATGTGTGAAAAAATAAGTCTAAAATGTGAAAAAATCGGGATGTACCTAGATACTTATTAAAGGCACTTGCTTCATAAGAAAAAAAAGTTTACGCCACCATTGCAGACTATAGTCTATAGATGAATTCTAATATCAAGACAATTAACTATGAAGATAGTTCATGATAGACACTATATAGGTAGCATAGGTATGTAACAGACACACTTTTTGGTACTTTTCAATGTTTTCATGCTTCGTTTTTAGTTTTATATTTTTAACTGTTAAACGTTTTCACTGTTTTCAGTCATGTAAAATTTTCTTTCCAGCATTATTCATTTAATGGTTTATTTTTATTTTACAAGCGAAACCCTAATGGACCAAATTAAAACCATCAGTGTGTTAAAATAATGCCGAAATACTATAAGTACCAACCAAAGTTGCAACATCTAAAGTGGGTACCATATTTTACTTTACTTAAACAGGAACAAACAATTTTTTAATTATTTGTATGAAAAACATTTTTACACTCCTTCAGGGTCAACTACCAGTCTTAATGTCCTAATTTTTTGTAACTAGATTATAGCACTCAATCTTCAACACTCTACAATTATATGCGTTTACGGTGAAAACTAACTCAATGTTACAAACCAGAATGAGTAACCGACAAAATGGTGAAGTGACGATAGTTAATAATAAAAATTGTCTTAACCCGTGAGGTCGTGAGGGAACGGGAAAACAGTGAAGATACCTTTTGTCAATAATTGTCGTTATCAATAAGCCATGGAAATTATTTTAAAATAGAATTTGTTTCATCAAAATACTTTATCGATAGAAATAGAAAATAAACTAAAAATAATAGAAAATTTAAAATGTCAATAAATAGCTCAAGTAGAATCAAAATATTTTATAATAATTACTAGGTATGAAAAAAAAAAATGAAATATATTTTGGTGAACATTTCATGCATTTACGGTTGAATTACAGCAAAATAAGAAAATCGTTCCATGAAAAATCATTAGTTCATTGGTAAATGTCCAACGTTGAAAATATATGAACCTCAAACACTCTTAAAGATTAATTTGACCTTCCAGTAAATTTTTTTTGTTGTTTAAGGTAGAAAAAATTGTGTGGAATCTTGCAATACATTTTCGAATCTTAGATTTAAAAATAAAATTTTTTAATGAATTTTCAATTCAAAATAATTTGCTAATTTTCGTGATTTTTCCGTATTTTGTCAAGATTTGATTTGACAATCATATCACGTCTATATAATAGAGGATGCTGTTTTTTGTTATCTTTTCTCAATTATTTTTTTTAGTTATTGATAATTTTCTACTTTTGAACAGGATTCGTACAAGTGGGTACCTACAATTTGTAAGAGGGGCACGCCATAGGCAACTCATGGTACAAATCAGCCTTATGAGGATTTCCATAACAATGACTGGTTTATTATCACTGACTAAGCTATATCTTGCCAAAAGTGTGATATACATTTTTAAGCTCCTGGTTGTGGGCGTTCACAGTTTCACACAGAATTTCAATATAATACGTACTAGCACTATTGTTCTGTGGATGTACCTATATCCTATACGTAAGTTTGACTACCTATTCTTTTGGGGCTTAGGGGCTTACATATTTTACTTTTTAGTCTTAAAATTAAAATGTATTGCCTCAGACAATTTGCTACCCGGGTGACGTAGGCGCATATTTTTTATTCCCGAAATCGCAATACAACAAATACGCTAGCACAGACATAATAATTGTAAATAGTGTTGTACATACTATAGTCATACTACAGTACTACAGTAGTAGGTACAGTACACTTGAGTTCTTATGTCCCTCAAAATTCAAGAATTTTTATTTTTAGTATATATAAATGTTTGGGATACACTATAATCATGGGCGCCCATAGGTAACATTTTAGGGGGGGGGGTCAAAATAAAAAAATTTGGTAATAAGGTAATATTGTGGTAATATTTATTGAGCTACAAGTTCATAATATTTTTTTCCAGGGGAGGCAAGTGCCCTGTCTTGCCCCCCACAATGGGCGCCCATGACTATAATATTTAAACTCTACCCCCTCCACCTCAAAAAGCTCAAAGTCTGGCGAAAAGTTATAAGGGGCACCCCGACCCGTTGAACGGATTGAATAACGAATGGATAAATGAAAACATATGAATATTACTATGAAGTCTTCTTGTGAACGAATACCACGAATTGAAGCGACCACAAAATTTATCCAAAATTAAATTATTTTATAAAGCTGGGAATGTCGTGTTGCTGATTATTGAACATTAATCGGAAATTAACTAAGGAAATTTAAAATTAAAAATATTCTTAAATAGCTTAAAATATACGTAACTAAAAAATATATACAGCATACAATCAAAATAAATACATAAAATATTTATACTTTAAATAAATATTTAATTACATGAAAAATATGATACCCAAGACTTGTAGTAGACACAAATTTTATTTCTGAGATTTATAAAATATGAGATATCAAATAATACAAACGCCGCGCGTCGTCGTCGTTTTTCTGTTTATATTCTCAAAAATTTTACAGTTATTTAACCTTGGGCATAAATGAATTAAAAAGTTAAAGTTAAGTTAATTTTAATTTTTTTACTTAACTTTTAATTTCTGAGTGGAGCAATGAATGTATTGATTTTACGATTTATTTTTTAAAATTTTTTTGTCTTTCATTACGTTTTGGGAGAGTAAAAGTGTTACGATTTTCTTCAACGGCACCGTTTCTGGTTGGAAAATGAATCTAATTAGTACTTGGGGGAGGGGGGGATCAAGGTTAGGGCTTTGGGAGTTGTAAATAGTGTGCATTTTTAAACATTTTTTTTTTCGATTTTTAAAGCTTGCGAGCGCCCATGATCCCTTTTTTTCTTCAACTCATCTTAACCAAAGGCGAGCGTTGTACCAGTACTCATAATTATCTAAATGAAGCATAGTCAACACTAATTATTGATTTTTTCTCACCAAAAATTGTAAAAGTTGATTTCAAAAATCTAATGTAGGTATATAAAATATAACAAAACATTAATTAGTGGTGATGGTATGCAGAGTTATTGTAAGGTTTTCAGTATTTATTTATTCATTAGTTTTAATTTAAAATATATTTTTGTGCATTCAAATTATAATGTTTTAGAATTCCCAATAGGTTTCCTTCCCATATTGCACTTAATCTTAATTTTTTCACATATTTACTAAGACCAAAACCAACAGGCACGTACTCAAAAACAATTTTCGGGGGTTACCAGTAAACCTTTTTTAGTTCAATTTTTTATGCATCCATAATAAATTTCATTCACTTTCTACATTTTTTTAATTCACTGAATCAAATTAGATATACCTCTAGTCTTCCTTTATTTTCATTAACTTAAGTTTAATTGCAGGATTTTTACATACATTTTTGATCTTTGAGGAGATATTTGATTTAATATTTGTTACCAAATAAACTATTTGAATAGATTTTCGGTTAAAGAATCAGACGATTGCAGACTTTAGTCTCGAGTTCTAGCCCAATCAACTTTTTATTTTTATTTATAAAACTTAAACGCCTTTAGGTGCCCGCGTTGCCCCCTTTTTTTAATTTTCAAAATGCATTGGCCTGAGGGTATCCGTGCTCTCCTCGATTTTTTTTTTTATAAATTAACTCTAGTGGATTTTTTTATACAAACTTTTTAAACCTTGATAATGAGCTAGTGCCTTCGAAGTATCCATAGTTTGATGAACTTATCAGAATATATTAATTATAGTAGAATTTGTGGTTAAAGAATTTGGAGATTGATGTAGTTTGCAGTCTTTATACCTAGTGTGTTTCTAATGTAAATTTTTTAATATTTTTGATTCATAAAACGCATTTGCCTGCGGGCACCCGTGCTTATTTTTATTTCATTAACTTAAGTTGATTTTTTTTAAATACATTTTTTCAAGTTTGATAAACAGCTGGTGCTCTCTAAATTCTCATTGTTTAATGAACTAGTTAATGACCATGTTTTGATGTGATACCTCTCACTAACCAATCGTTGATAATCTAAAAGAAGATTCTGCGGCTTACATCGACCAAATGAGTCCACAGACGAATACACTATGCCGCGGCTGACCACATAGTTCTACGTCGCGACTACATGATGTAATTATATTTACAAATGCACAATCTATGAAATTGTAGTCAATACAAAGAAAAATCTTTAATAAACCAAATAAACAAATATATTATGTTCGGTAAAATGTATTTATTCAGCATAGTTAAATTATTTTTGTTGAAACAAATGTCCATAACAAAAACATATATATATATAATTTCAGAATTATCATAGTAAGATAAAATATTAACAATAGACTAATACACATACTATCTGATTAATAGTACTAGAGATCAAAATAATCGATCTTACAAAAGGTTAAATGTGTAAAAAGTAGTCAGTGTATTTAATAGTTCTGAATTGCATTTTTCTTTGATAAACATAAAAAAAACACTAGCTACTTGGGGATACTAAAAGATACGAAACAAATCAAACAGGTATTAACCATTAAGACAAAAGAAATGTATTTATTATCTATCTGATAATAGTAAGTAATAACATATTATTAAACTATATTTATAAACTTTTAGCTTAATAATATTTTAAAAACTAAAAATCACATAACACTTCAGATGAGAATATTGTTAACCAGAAATCGGTTGGATATTCTGTTCAACCTTAAGAACAGTCTTACAACTTTATTATTCATAAAACTAAATATTATTCAACTTAAAATAACTACATTTTAATGCTAAATTCTAGAACAATAAAATTAAAAGTAAGTTTAACTATTGCAGTAAGCCCATAAAAATTAATTAAAATTGTACATAAATAAATAATTTGACACTTATTTGTTAATATTTAAATTGATATGATACGAAAATCAGATTATTTGTTAAATAAAACATAAACATCAACACACTTTAATCACCAAATTATATTGAAGACAATTTTTTTTTTATATGAATTATGTTTAGGTTCAATTTGTATTTAAAATTTGAGCACTTGTTTTCATCAAACAATTTTCAATAAATTTATCATATTGATGAAAATAAATGTATTTACTGGTATTAAATTTAAATTTGTATTATTTTAGTATTTTTAATTTATAGAATACTGTTTTAGGATTTTATAATTATATTTTAAGTTAAGAAATAAGTCTCATCACAAACCAAATATTATAAGTAATATTAATAACAACAGTTATTCAAAAACTGTTAAATTGGACATCTAAATAATAAATTGTATACACATTTAAGGATTGAAAAAACATTATGGATTTCACATAATAAAGGTGTAGTGTTTAAACTTTATAGGAATATTATATGATTAAATTCAATTATTTTTCATTTTTACTCAACTATAATAGACAAAGTTTAGTATTTGGCTGTTTGTTTTCCAATGAGGTTATTCAAATTAAAGCCAGGTAAGGGAATTTTAATACCATTTAATTAAGTTTCAGACTTAAACTCAAAAAATTTCCAATACTATTGCACCCCAATCTTAGAAAGTTTTGGACTGCTCCAGGTTTTATTTAACCTTAAATATAGGCAGTGTTTTATATATATTAATAAGAATAATAATGAATTTAAATCATAACAATGTACATGGTATTTTTTTTTTAAATCCTGTATATAATAATGATTTATTATTAATATATGACAAAAAATTATGATCGAGAAAAATTACATGCTAGGTTTTTAAATAATTGAAAAAGAGGAACGTAATTGAGAAAAAAAAATTTGCTTAGAGCAGAGAGCTGAGATTACCCACTTTCCAAAGTTTCAGACGGGTTTACGATTTGGTAGGCAATTAAATATTCTGGATAAGCCTAAAAATATATATCACGGTTAGACATTGGTAAATATAAGTTAATATTAGTTTCATTAATTTACCTGTTCGCCTCGATACACAACATACTCGGAGTAATTTAATCCACCAACACTAGGTGTTCCCATAACAGAATGATGTCCAGGTGGTGCATGAGCTATTTTTATCGCATTGTATTGAATAAATGACTTTCCAAGAGTCACTCGACACATAAGTAAATGTCTAAAAAAAAAGTAACATATATTAATTTATTTATGAAAAATACACTAACACTGGGTTGCATGACAAATTAATTTAACAGTTCCATAAAATTTAATGGACCAATCATGGGCACTAAATCATGTTTAAAGGACCATAAGCTCACATTAGATTCATTAAATGTTTACTGATTGTTAAGAAAATTAACATTAATTAAGAAGAATAATATATACTGACCTTAAACATTGATAACATGAACGATCTTTATGCGAAGGACAACCTGTTCCTCCACCAATTCCATACACATACTGATTGCTTTTAGATGAGTTTTCAGCAAAATATATACCTGAAATATTTCATGTTTAAATAAACCTTTTCAATAAGTACCTTGTAATTTAAAATTTACCAGCTCCAAACATGCCCCCAATATAGGCATGCCTTTCATCAAATCCTTTTTGGACAATTGCATTAATGAAGGGTGATCCATGGAAAAGCATCCTTTCATTGGCCTGATTACCATTTTCTACCGATACTTCTCGTTTACGATGTATATAACGATCCCAAAGTTTACGGTTTTGAATTTTTTGTATCTGAAATTAGGTAATTTTAAGTATACATCTATTGATATACTATAAATACTAATGTTCTTACTCTGACTATATTGTATCTATTAAATATCCCTCCAGACTGTCCATTATCACGATGTTCTCGTATAGTGCTTTGTAATTCTTGCTCAACAGTAATAAATTCTTTGTCTTCAGGTAATAGATCGATCAAAAGCGTGCATGGCATTCCACCCGATAAACCAGAACAAACACCACCTATAAAATTATATTGGTTGAAAATTATTAAAGATAAGCTATTAACATATAACTTAATTTAGTA
This sequence comes from Myzus persicae, assembly GCF_001856785.1. Lineage (NCBI taxonomy): Eukaryota > Metazoa > Arthropoda > Insecta > Hemiptera > Aphididae > Myzus > Myzus persicae. The sequence continues at coordinate 58,380 of NW_019103863.1, forward strand.
TTAATATAGTTGGATAAAAAGAAAATTATTATAAATATTTAAAAAAGAAACAGTTGTTGTTGCTGGTTTGGCACGGCGGCGATATGATAACAGAAAAAAAGGGGTTCTCCATATTTAGATGTTATTATTGAATATAAAATCAACAAACCAACAATTTTCCCAAAATATTTTAAAGTTGATTTTACATTATTAATTTAAAAATAAACATTCTATATTTTAAAGCTTTTATGATAAACAACTTGGTGAGTCACGGCTGCGACTAGTTTTTCGTCTTGACCTACTGAAATATGTTGCCGCTGTTATGCCAGTCTATCCGGCAGCAAATGTAACAACATTTATAATAAACATAAAATATGATTCTTTACAATAGAATAATTACCATGTTTAGATACTAATTTTTCCATTCCTTTTATTAGCTTATGCCGATAACCATATGCTGTAATTCCAATTTGTTTTAAGTCTTCGTGTTCCATTTCTGCCAATATATCCAAAGTAATTTGTTCTCTCTCAAATATTTCATTTAAATGTTCCAAGCATAAACTATATATTTAAAATAAAATGCATGTACGATGTGTTTAATATACTTTAAATAATTTAATTTCAATGTTACCTTGCGAGGAATCCTTGGACAGTTGATAATGTTATACAATTTGGATGAGGGTGAGCACTCTCATATCCATTAACTGATCCATCTCCTTGTGAACCTAACATGAAAGATCTACCAGTTCCACCAGGACTAGGTAATGCGACTGAAGCTCCAGATGGCATGACAACTGTAGCTGTTTCTTCTGGTGACAACTGTGGCGGTGTAGGGACATAAGTTGATACATTATTATCTACTGAATTTGCACTGGGATGTGAAGCCATGGCATCTGTTAATAATGATCTCACATCTTCAGCTGTTGCTAATTCAAGAGGAGTTTGTCCTTCTTGGTTACGCAAAAATGGATCAGCACCATGAGCCAACTTGAGTAATTTAATATCAGTAATGATATACATTATGTATGAAAAAATATATTAATGATTAATAATAATATAAATATTTTGTTAAACAAAGATTTTAATAAACTTACAAGAAGTGCACTTAGTTGTGTTCGACCTTTTTGCGCGGCTTCGTGTAATGGGGTAAAACCCCAGTTATCAGTGGCATTTACAGTAGTATTATGTTTGATTAAGAGAGCCGCAAGATCTAAGTGGCCATACGAAGAAGCATTATGTAAAGGAATTAAACCTCCTTTATCTTGGGCATTAACATCTGCCCCTTGTTCTAAAAGGAATTCAGCTACTTCCAAGTTATTATAACCAGCTTAACAATGATTAAATAATTAAACATTATAATTAAATTAAGGCTAACAAATGTTAAATGTAATTTTACCAGCTAAATGCAATGGAGTAGAATTCCTTCCCTGGGTATCTCGACAGTTTATGTTTTCTGAAGTAAGAAGTCTTTGAACTCGTGCAAGTATGCCTTTTTTAGCAGCATCCAATAGTGCTGCATTGCCTCTTAATAAATCAGCAACTTCATTATCATTATCTCTTACTAGTCCTAAAGGAGTGTGTCCATCACGGTTTTTTTTTGTATCATCAGCACCATGCTAAATTTATTTTAAACAAATTTAAGTAACTTTTCTTAAATGAAAAACAAATGAAAAGTACCTGCAGTAATAATCGCACAATTTCGTATTTTCCTTTAGCTGCAGCTTCATGAAGAGGAGTAAATTTCCACAAGTCAGAAACATTTACATTGGCACCATGTTGAATTAACATATCGGTAACTTCGAAATGACCATATGAACAGGCATTGTGCAAAGGTACAAGACCACTGTACATTTAATGGTTAAATATGGTATTTTATTTATATAATGTAAAATTAATAATATTCAATTATGTATACCCTTTATCTTTTGCATGAACATCAGCACCATGTGAAAGGAGATACTGACAAACTGCTACACGATTGTATCCAGCAGCAAAGTGAAGTGGAGTGGAATGTCTGTTATATACAAAAGTAAATAGTATAAATATCTTTTCATTGTATTTCGTTTTATGTTAATTTTTTATAAAATAGTAGGTACTAAATTATTACCGTCCATCTAAATCTCTACAGTTTACAATATGAGGATAAGCAGTTAACACTCTCTGAACTTTTTCTATTTCTCCAGCCTTAGAAGCTTCTAAAAGTTCAGATTCTAAATCTAAAACCACTGGAGGCTCTGTAATATGTAAAATATTATATAAATTAAATCATAATATATTAAGTTTATATAGTGTATTGATTAATTACCTTGTAATATTTTTTTAATATTATCAGTAGCCATATCAATTGCCTTAAATCCTTGTATTGATGTTATGTTTGTATCAATATTGTACGATAAAAGAATTTTACAACCTTGTAAACAGTCATTTCTTGCACATCGATGTAAAGCTAAGAATTATAATTTTTAAGCCATTAAATCAAAGTAATTTTTGAAACAGTTAGCTAACTATTAATTAATATGTACCTGTTTGTCCTAGTCCATCAGTAGCATTAACTCGTGCACCAAGTCTGATAAATGCTTCCATAACATCAAAATGACCATAGTCTGCGGCTATGTGTAAAGGGGTTAATAGATCTTTGTTAGTTTCATTAATTTGTGCCCCTTTACGAGACAAAAGTTCAATAACTTGCTTGCGCTTTGAACCCAATGATGCAGCTACAATATGCTAAAAATATGAATTCAAACATATAGTAAGTATTATGCATAGAACACATGTGTATCACAACTTACAAAAGCAGTATCTCCAGTTAAGTGGTGTTTAAATTTAGCAATATCTGAACTTAGAAGTTTTTTAACTTTTGAAACATCAGCCACACGACATGATTCCAATAAACAATAACCTTTAAATTCATCTATAAAAAATGAATAATAAACAATAAATAGTTTTTAAAAAATGCCAGTTTTATCATACATGATAATTTTTCTTGTAGTTCTCGTGTGGATGCTAAGTCGATAGCTGACTTGGAATGACAATTCAGTAATGTTGGATCAGCGCCCTTGCTTAGTAATAAGGAACAAACTTCAACACGTGACTTAGACGCTGCTTCATGCAAAGGAGTAAATTGCCATAAGTCCATTGCATTAACACAAGCCCCATGCTTTATAAGCATTTCTGTCACTTCTATGTGTCCATATGAACAAGCATTATGTAATGGAACAAGGCCGCTAAAATTAAAAAAAAATATTACCAATTTGTATTTTTAAGAACTATATGTTTCAATTGACATATAACAATTAAAACATTTTCATTATTATTTTTACCCTTTATCTTTTGCATGGACATCAGAACCATGCCTAAGAAGTAATTGAACACACCGGATACGATTAAAACCAGCAGCTAAATGCAAAGGCGTGGATTTACGCCCATCACTTGCATGACAGTTAACATTAAGAGGTGTTAAAAGTGATGATAATTTAGCATCATCACCAGATCGACTAGATTCAAGAATCTATAAGAATTTTAGTATAAAATAATTAAATTACTATCATAATGTACTTCATTATTCTTATTTCATACTTCATCTTTTCGCCATTCTCCCACTAAAACTTCGTTGATACCAGGAACTCCACTAACGTTTGCTAAATCAATAGGTGATTTATTTTCTGAATTTCGAATTGTTGGATCTGCTCCGTGTTGTAATAAAGCTATACATTAAATATTAATTAATTTTTTATTATTATTTTCATTGCAAATAATACTGGTAATTTTTACATTATTACAATTGTATTTTACCTATACATATTTCAATTTTTCCTTTGACAGCTGCTTCATGGAGAGGTGTATAATTCCAATTGTCCCTAGTGTTAGGATCGGCTCCAGCTTCTAATAATAAACCTACCACATCCTCATGTCCAAATGAGCATGCATTATGTAATGGATGAAGTCCACCATCATCGTGAGCTTGAATAGATGCTCCAGCAGCTAACAATAATTCAACTATATCGCGACGGCCAAATCCTGAAATTATACAAATGCTTATTAACTTAACTTTATATTGACTTTGGTACTTATCGGTTATTGCTAACTATCTTCCTTTACGTAATTTAAAAAATATAATACAATTATTAAAACGATTACAAATTATAAAACAAAAAATAATGGGTAAAATTGAAAATAAATAACTAACTCATGAGTGAAATGTTCAGCCATGCAATTTTAAATGCTGATAAATGGATCATCGTGCTTTTGACATCACATGACTTTAAATAAATAACTGTCTAGATGTTGACTTTGATGCCCACTTTGAGAAAGAATAATTTAAGGATACCTACAACTTTTCAATATTTTTGTGTGAAGTACCAGTTAAGTAACTACACAACAGTGATGTCAGCAAATGCGTTGGCAAATGGCATCAGGCATACCCCATTAAAAGTAACACGTTATCTAAAAGAAATGCCCACACCAATACTAATAAAAACTACTACTCAATATGTTTAGTGTATTGTTACTGCGGTAGTCCCGATAACCAAATTGTTTATTTAGGTAGCATTAACCGATAAATACCTTGACTTTATTACATAACCAACATTGTATTATATAATTACTTTCTATTTTTCATATTTAGTTTACTTGAATATATAAGTAATATTTACCTATTTAAGATAGGTAGGTACTCATATGTATACTTAAATGCCAAATATAAAATATATCTCTATAGAATTTCATTCTTTTTTTTGGTAAGTTTTCATTTAATATATTTTAATAAATAGTACTTAGGTAATATCTACCTATGCTTACTGTCAAACCCACATAACTCCCTCCCTAAAAATAATTTCTATCAGCTGTTCAGTATTGTCATTGTTTAGGTATAACAATAAAATATAGTACCTAACTATAATTGATTTTAATACCAAATTCTACCTGATTCACAATCTCAATTTTTCATAAAACCTATTTCTTCCATATAAAGTAGGAATCTCTTTTACATAATTTGTAGAACATAGTTTTAATAATTAAAACACATGAAAAAAATAAGTTCTTATAATAAAATAATTGTAGACTCAAGTTAAGCAAAAAATTAATTGAAATGTAACTGCTCGTACCTACATAATACTTGATCAATTCAATTTTATAATAATTTAGGTGGATGGGTAGTGAATAATTCATGAATAAAATTTAAAATGGTAATAACATAAAAAGATTGATATTTGAAAGTTGAAACTTTGTACACCTAACATGTTAGCATATTATTTTATTTACCAGCAGCGAAGTGTAGAGGAGTACTTTTCCTGCCCGTCGTATCTCTAGCGTTGACAGTCTCGGCATTTATTTGTCGCCTGACTTTATTCAAGTCGCCCGATTTGCAAGCTTCAAATAATTCTCGCAGTGGGTCCTCTTGAAGCAGAGCATATATGATGGGTTGTTCGGATTCATGTCGTTTGGTACGCATCATAATGTTAGGCACTTCTATTCGAATATTCACAATGCAAAATTGTTATCGTCGGACACGAAAAGACTCGACTACATCGTAAATGACAGTAGCATCGTTCACTACACGGCTAGTGTGTCAAGTCAAAAGTCTACTTCGAATTCGGCGACAGATGTTGAGGACCAGGAATATCGTTCCCGCGGTTGACGTATTGGCATGCAGCACGTCGGTGCGTGATTCGTAAGATCAAGACCATATTTGAGCGGACAGCGAATGCGACGGCGGTATGGAGGACAGGACAGAAAAATAAGAAGTTTCCGCTCGTACGACGGGGATGAGGGAAAAAAATTATCGGAATCCCGATAGTCCGAGGATCCGCAGCGAGCGCCGAGCAGTGCACTCAGTCTCGTATCGGCGGTGACGTGAGAGAACGATTTTCCTCCTTTCTTTTTCTTTATTTCACAGGTATCAGGTACACACACACGCACACCAGTCAACAATTACTTACCGCCGCCGCGGCTGCAGCAGCTCTGTAGTAGTGTACTGGTGTAATCTGCTCTTTCTCTTCTCTCCACCGTACGCCGAGCTGTAGAAGCGACGGTGCGGAGAGGAACGGGTCACGGAGGCGACTGGCGACCAGTGTCGTACTGTTATTCCCCGCCCCGCGCACAACGGCTAACCACTAACAAGACAAGGCGCACAGGCGCACATCAAGTCGTGGGACGTAGCAACAGCATAGGTAAACAGTGGTGAGTGGTAGCCCGTGGTTGTGCGCATGATAGATTATTGCACACGAACTCTATGGTTGGTCGACGATCGTCATGCGCATGATGGACTAGTCATTCTGTCGAGTGTGGGCGAGTGTCGAGTGCAACAGCAGCGACGGCAGCAGCTGTAGCGCTTCTAATATCACCCGTTGGCAGCACTGCCCCGCACCATATGTTTCTACCGCCACCCGGGCCCGAACGGATCAGCTCCGGTTACGGTATGTGTGATAGCGGACGGATTTTTGCTGATCAATTTTCACCCGTTGAGGTTGAACAGCCGTCCGACACTCCGACAGCCTGCCGTCGTCGACCTTTTCCTTTGGCGTTCTTATCACTTGCACTTGGTGGTGCCCGCAGCCGATTATTTTTCTAGAATTACGATCAGTTTTCTGGTTGCCGTCGCATTTCTCGAACCAGTCTAGCTCCTTGCAAGAATTTTGACGCTCACAATGGCCGCTTCCACCAGAGTTTTCTCCAGAATCGCAGGTAAGAAAGGGCTTAACCCAACACCTTCAATTTCGGACGACGCGCCTCCCGATTATCTTACCGTGTCTAGGGCACCATGACAATAATTTCCAGATAAGTCGACTTCCTGGTTCGTGTATTTGACCTATTGTACCTAATGATAGTTGTTACCTTACGGTTCAACTATATCTGAGCTTCATGTTTGCATCACCCTAGTCCAGTTACAAAAATTATGGGGAGTTAGCTGCAAAAATGATTTGTTCATACATTCCAGAAGACATTCCACATACCACACATTTTAAATTATCAATGAATTATATATTTCCTAGCCGTGATGAATAGGCTCACCAAAATGGTTGATACTAATGTACAAATATTTTATTTTGTGTTAAATTAACTTATGTTCATTTTATTGAAAGTAATTTAGTTTTATATTATATTATGTATAGTCTATAATTATTATATTATCCACTTTTTTCAAACCTACTACTTTGTATTAGTAAAAGCATTATTAAATAATGATATAATAAAAAATAAAATTGCATCAAGTTAATCATCCAACATTTAAAGCTGACCAATTATAATATAGTTTAAAGTCTTATACTTCATGATTTAACTAAAATTAATTTTTTTAAATTCATGTAGTATGCAATTTGATGGGAATACGATCATCGTCAAATACAGTTGATCCACGCATCTATGCTGAAACAAGAAAAAATTTACTACTTACTAAAGATACTAAAGTAATCTGTCAAGGAATGACTGGTAAACAAGGAACTTTCCATTCTACCCAAGCTATTGAGTATGGAACTCGTATGGTAGGAGGTGTCTCCCCTGGAAAAGGTGGAAAAACTCATTTAGGTTTACCAATTTTTAACTCTGTCAAAGAAGTAAGTGATAACAAAAAGAATAAGAATTATTGTTCCAGTTACAAAATATTAATATATTTGTAATTGTTTATTATAGGCAAGGGATGAAACTGGAGCGGATGCTACAGTTATTTATGTACCACCCCCAGGCGCCGCAAAAGCAATCTCAGAAGCTATTGATGCTGAGGTTCCTTTAATTGTTTGTATTACAGAAGGAATTCCCCAGCAAGACATGGTACGAGTGAAACATAAATTAATTAGACAGAACAAATCTAGATTGCTTGGACCTAATTGTCCTGGAATCATTGCTCCAGAACAAGTATGTAAACAATTTTTATCAACTATGTATCATATTGTATTAATCTATATTAGTAAGTGAATTGTTCAATTGTATACATTTTCTAGTGTAAAATTGGTATTATGCCCGGTCATATCCATTTAAAAGGATCAGTTGGTGTTGTGTCTCGGTCAGGTACACTTACTTATGAAGCAGTTCATCAAACATCTCAAGTTGGTCTTGGACAAACGTTGTGTGTTGGTATTGGTGGTGATCCATTCAACGGTACTGATTTTATAGATTGTTTGGAAGTATTTTTACAAGACCCAAATACACATGGTATTATTCTAATTGGTGAGATTGGCGGTCAACAAGAAGAAATGGCTGCTGAATATTTGATAGAACATAATTCCGTAAGTAATTATTTTAATAACATGAATTATTGAAAATATATGTATATTAATTGTTTAGGGTCCAAATGCCAAACCAGTTGTATCATTCATTGCTGGATTAACAGCACCACCTGGCCGCAGAATGGGCCATGCTGGAGCAATCATATCTGGTGGAAAAGGTGGAGCTCAAGACAAAATTAATGCATTAGAAAAGGTGATTTAGTGTTAAATTATTGGTTGGTCATCAATTATAAAACTTTATATACTTTTTAGGCTGGTGTGGTCGTTACAAGAAGCCCAGCTGCTATGGGCATTGAATTATCAAAATTGATGAAGAATTAAATTCATAAATTATTTGTTGGCTGTTAGTTTGGTATTATATTTGTAAACTATGGTGATATAGACTTAACGCGTTTTACCTTTGTATTGATTAGGTTAAAATGGCTTCGATTAGGAATAATAAATAAATTATTTTCCCTATTAATTTGAAAATTCCATTTAACCATTAAATACAATGCAAATGGTACTTTACAATCCTTAAATAAATTTTGGTAAAAAATTACTATATTATTATAATTACAAAATTTTGCTTTCGCTGAAGTCTGAAAAATAAATTAAAAAATTGGCACAAAAGGAAGAAGTTAGCTGCACTTCTTTGATTATTTTATTTGAATTTAATCTGTGGAATTGTACAGATAGAATTTGTATTTTCATCATAGTATTAAAACCTAACATTTTGTAAGTTATATTGAACTATGTTAACCACTTTTAAAATGTTAAAATATAATTTTATGTTATTTTATTTTATCAACTGCATTATCATATCGTATGCATTAGAAAACTACTAGTTAAAATCTTCTTAAAATCTGTTCATTAAACATAGAAAATTGTCATAACCAAAAGAAACAAGCTTAAAAAATAAATACAATTTGGTATTGTTTTGTCTATAATGACAACTAAATATATTTGACCATCTTTGTGTAGTTAAACAATTAAGTGGAAATAACTTATCCTTCCTATTGTATTTATATTAATACATTGTAATGGTTAATACTAAAATGAACAAAAGTATTTGCTTCTGTTACGTATATTAACATTTACTATACTTGTTTGTAACATTTTATCAAGTTAAAAATATTTTCCCATTATTATTTTGTATTATGAATTATAATTATCGTCATAAGTTAATAACATTAAAATACATTCTAAATATTTTAATTATACTATTTTAATTGTTTATAGCAGGGGTCACCAACCTGTGATTTGGTTCAGCATAACAAACTAACGTTTTTTAAATAGTGTTAATATAATTGAAATTTACTTAGAATACACTATTTTTAATAATATTATATAAAATATATTTTCAAAACATTTATTAGTTTGGCGGGCCAGTTCAAAAAGCTTGATAGGTTGGACATCCCTGGTTTATGGGTCAAAGAATCAGTGTGTATGTGTTATCTTTGTGTACTATATTATTGAGAAAATACAATACTTAAAGTTCCGTATAATAATTTAAATTATAGCATAATTATAAATAGGAAATTAATAACTAATACAATGAATATTACTAAGTAGAGTATTATCTAGGTTAATACTAGACCTTGGATTGAACGAAGTTCAAAATATTTGTAACAAAGTCAGAACATAGCTTCATAGCAGTGGTTCTCAACTGGTGTGTATTGCCATAATGTGTCGGCAAAAATATAATTAATGTCCAAATTATTCACTTTTTGAAAAGCTATTTTTCTTATACAAAATAACTTCTTTTTTTTTTAACTTGTGAATTACAGTTTTTACTTAAGTTATGTGTTAACCTATAAATGTATCTTGTGTAGAAACTTACCATCTCTGTGAACCCACAATTGTAGAAACCATTGTTCATTTTTTAGTACATAAAATTATTATTTTTAGTTTCATACTCCCCCTCTCACCACTTAAAGCATATATACACCGCTGGTTTAATCATTGTCTTAAAAATTTAAAAAGAAACTAGTCAATTTTTAATATTAGTGAGTCATTAATAAACAAACTGAAAATTCATACAAAAATTTAAATATAATAATATATAAGTAAGTAATCACCAAATATTGAAAAGAATTTTCATGTGTAGTGAATATGTATAAATGACACATTACTATGTATAAAGATAAATCATCAATTGAACATTTAGTTAGTAAAAACTGTAACAAAAAAACAATTCTCCACTAGACTTTTATATATATAATTATTATAATTAATTCAAGTTTACATGGATGAATAAATTATAAGTCTAAATAAAAAAAATTATACAAGGTCTGTTAGGATGTAACAAAAATATTTAGGTATTACATTATTAATCATCTGCGTATTCAAAAGGTTCAGGTGCTTCAGGTTCCTTATCATCTTCTGGTTTAGGTCCAAAAGCAGCAACTGGCTCAACCAACTGTTCGTCTTCAACACCATTTTTAGTAAACCGTGTCATGATGATGCCACCGATTGAAACATCTTTTAAAGGTTGATATGATGAATTTTCAACCAATTGTAAGTGTTTTAGTTGTTGTTTCATTATTCTAGCTGGGTTATTCAATATCTCAAAGTTTGGTTCAGGTTTTTGTTCTTCTTTCTTTTCTTCCTTCTTCTTACTGGTTGAGGCTTCTCTTTCATCAATTTCCATTTTTTCACTAGTAGATAGTTCAACTGCTTTCACAGTGCCACCTTCACGACGTTTAGCTCTTGCTGCAATACTTAATACAGCGGTGGTGACCTTTTCTCTTTCTTCTCGTTTCTTTTCTTCCATTGCTGCAGGATATGCGTACAAAGACGGTTTAGCATTACTTTTTAACTCAAGGAGAGGCATTTTAAGGTGTGCATTTAATGCAATGATACATGTAGGGGTAAAAGCTAGTGCTAAGCAATGGGCCAGTGGAAACCAATACCAATATTGGGTGAACAATAACAGACCGACAACTGCCAACATATTAGTATGACCAGTTCTAGATTCCAAGGAAATTGAAACATTACGACCACCTCCGTCAATGATACCCTGAGCTAGAATAGCACCGAACTTAGCCATAACATCTTCGTGTTTATCAGTAATTACTTTTGCATACAGTGTACGGAATTCTTTTACCTTAGGACAGGTACTTTCTGTTTGTTGAATAAGAATCATAGCGGATGCGATTAAAGCTCCTTGACGAACATAATTAACTGGGTCATTGGTCATCGGTTCTAATAAATTAATAGCTTCTTTGAGTCCAGTTCCAGCACAAGCAATACCTAAAGCCATGGCAGCACCATATCTAACATGAGGGTTATAACTTTCTGCAAGTAAACTAACAACTTGAGGACATTGTTCTGGTGTTCTGAATAACAAAAATCCTAAACCTGTGACAGCTGCACGACGTACATCATCGTTGACATCAGAAACTGCAACGTGCAATAGTTTCCTAATAGCCATATTACTCCCAGTTCCACAATATGCCATTGATATTGTATACATAGCGGACCGACGTAATATTGGATCTTTGTCTTGTAACAAAGAGGTAATTAAAGGATCAGCTTCTTCTAGTCGACCATACATGACAAATGATATTCCAACAGCTAAACCTCTCAAAATTTTTTCATGCTGAGTTACTTGAGCATATGCCACCATGTCTTGAAGTGCTTCACCATTTTTTGATCCCAACATAACCAAACCCATTGCTAATCCAGCAGCTTCACCAGTCACAGCATCGTCTTGATACATGTTGAATTTCAACTGTTCATAAATGTCTTCACGACTTGTACCCATTGCTGAAAGACCAATTCCTAAGCATCCTCCATGTTTTACAATCTAAAATTAAAAATATTTTAATAATGTTTCATTTTAATTATAGGCATTTCATCATATTATTAATTATTTACTTCATTATGTGCATCTTTAAGTTGTCCAAGAAGATAATCATTGATAGCAGCGCCGTGGTTAGCATGGATCAAACCTAAAGCATACAGACCACCACCTTCACTATAGCCAGAACTTCCAGATGAATTATTTTCTCTAGGAGGTAAATAACTGCGCATAAGTTCAAGAGCGTCTGTTTCGTGACCTCTATGAATAACTCCAAGAGATGCAGTGGCTGATAATTTGGCCCAATTTGTAGCCCTGGCTAACCATTCCAGATTATCCCTATAACAATTAATTGTTTAAAATAACAATCAGTGAGATAAGAATTTATTTTTAAAAATACCCAAAAAATCTTATAATTATCTATAATTTACAGAACCGTTTTATAAAAACAATTTTGTCATTTAGTGAATAAGTAGTTTCATGTCTTAGTAACCGATATAATAATAAAGAGAAATTTTAATTTTCGTTTGATTTGTTTTCTAACAAGTGGTAAATTTTGAGTCTCAACTGGTGCAGTGTTTGGAATAAAAAATTAATAAAAGATTAACCAGTGATTAGTTAAATTTTTTTATATATACAGTAGCTGATCTCGTGCACTTGGGTGCTCGTTAAAAATGCCAACTCTATATGAAACTTGCTTGTGATAATGCGAGCAGTATATTAAGAAAGTTGTGTTAGTTACACTATTTATAACTCAAGAATGGCTTAACCGATTTGGATACAAAGTATTGTATGTCCATCTCCAGGTTCTAAGCTATCTCCCCACCAATTTTCAGCCAAATCGATTTAGCCCTTCTTGAATTATAAATAATTTAACTAACACAATTTTCTTTTATTTATAATATATATAGATTTATCGAATTTGTTAGTACTTCTATGGACTGATATAAAATAATAATTAAAAAAATGTATTAACTTTAAATCATTAAATTAACTTTAAACTTTTTTTGTGAATAGGTATATAAAAAAAAATTGACAAATGAATGAATCAATAATGGATACTACCTATATAATTAGGCATAATTCATCAATTGGTAAAAAGTAACTTGATTATTTTAATTAATAATGAGTAATATATGATTTTATTTACCTTAAAAATTGATCACTAGTGGTACCACTATGCATGAATCCATTGGCGATTACTGTAGCTGTATGACAGACACTTGCTCGAATTGCTTCTTTTGTATTTTTTAAGATCAACATATCTGTATGATTACTCCTAATTAAGAACTGTAGATGTAGCTCAATACTTACTTCTCCACTTAATACTTTAGTTAACTTTTGGATTACTTCTTGACGATACTTGTCATCTGGCCCAAGAGAATCAAAAGAACGTTCTTCAACAACAGGCTGAGCTGTGCTGACATCAGTTGAAGCAACAGCTACAGGCGGGGTAACAGTTTCTTTTTCTGTGCTACTTTGGGCTGCAGGAATTGCTTTAATGACATGAGTTGCAGAAGGTATGGGTGCTGTTTGGCGTAAGGACTCAAGAACACTAGACAGAAACTGTTGGGTAGCTGATTCATACAAATCAAATGCTATTTGATATGCCATCAAGCAGTTTTTCTCATCGTTATTTTGTATCAGACCTTCGAGTAATTGAGCTACAGATTTGGGATCATCCAAAAAAATGAAACATTGGCTCATGTTCACATAGTCCGGGACTTCAAGGTTTCGGTATAAACCAATGAGACAACGTAACACAGTGCTGCGGAAACTGCGATTTTCAATAGTGCTCATCGCCACTTGGAAAGCATAAGATAACATTTCATTTACATTGTCGGATAATTCAATGGATTTGGCAAATATATCCATACGTCTTGTTTCTAAAGCCAAACCTAATGCCTGTTTGAATTGCTTGTCGTCCAGACATCTTTGAAACATACGATTGACAATTGCTTCCAAACGCACATCCATCACAGGCGGGGAGCTTGGATTTTCCGCAGCCTCGACGCTCAATTTTGTGTAGTGGTCGATACATTTTGCTATGATGGTCTCCACGTATTCGTTGCGCGCGTTTACGTCAAACAAATCGCTGGCACCCAACGCGTATTGTAAGGAATCCGCGAATGAACCAAGGTGATAATATACCTTACTAGCAACTAGAGCAGCCAAACTTTGTTGTGAGAACGTCTTGTCTTCGTGGAGGAATTCAATTTTTTGGATTGCCTCTGATATTTCGGGCCAAAATTCGTCCACAATAGCATCTAGTTTCCGGAGTGCGAAGATTTTTAATTCAGATGCCGGCTCGTCCAGCAACGATATCACGCCTGCTGCCGACGTTATATTCATTTTGCTGTACTTTTAATAATAAAAACTGAATGATTTCAAATAAGTTTCACCTAATTTTGATACAAAAGCACAAAGTACTCAACTAGTTATGTAAAACATTAATGACAAGCGAATATAGGAATATCCATCTACAACAACAATAAAATACAAGTCATGTTTTCCGAAATCCAAAGAGCTCACAAGTTTCAAGACTCAATGCCTTTTGTTATCGCATATCGATATTATTATTATCAGTAGAGCTGTGAATGAAACCACGGTTAGAGATCACGGTTGTGGATCATAATATCATATTATTATCACGAACTCACGGTTGTAGACTTGAAATTAGTATTTTTATATTTTGTGCCTTAACGCACCCACGACCCACAATATTGTGCCGTGGCCCGTGGGTTTAGGAATTCGGGGTTGTATATTGTTCGAATCGAATACATATTATTACCTATACGCTGTAGATCGTCGCGTATCCATTCGTAATATCAAAAGACAATGAGTTACAAATATAATAATATATGACAGTTTGTTCTATAGTCTATAGTGCGCGGGAACCTAGTAGCATAATATTGTTCTGTGCTAATTCCCACAAATAGATACAATATAGGTACCTATTTACTTATTATGTAATTCTATATTTTATTTTTAACTTAAACTTTTTTTCTCATTCGTATTTGCCTTTAGATAAACGGTATCATGGCTAAGTATTAATTAAGGAGGTGTTTAAACAGCGATGTATGATCTATTGTATTTTGTAATAGTAATAGTGTTTACTATTTAATGTGTTGTGCGTACACAGATGTTTTATACCAAAACTATTTGTTTTTGATTTTTACTGTAGGTACCTACAGTATTTTGTATTATCCATAAACAACAAAACTACAAAATAACGAATACATTTTTTAAGACGAGATGAACAAGAGAAAGTATCCGTATGGCATCGATATGTGTCCCCAGCTTAAAATACATATTGGAGAGAAACAAGTCGCTAATGGAGTCTTGGGACCATCCAAAATGTCTGAAATTTATGGTAAGAACACATCCTAAATAGATAATATTATGGTATAACTGAGAAGTATAGGATTAAAATCTTGTTGCAAATGACCTTTTGGCTGGCAGTCTGTAAGAAGGTTAATTCTTATGTAAAATTTAATGTTATATTTTTTTGATTATTAACAAGTAAACTTAATTATTTGCCTCAACACCAATGAATAGCTTCCCCCCCGAGAATTTCTTCTTCTGATATTTGTTGTTTGCATAATGTCAAAAATAATTTTACCTACCTATTTATTTTATTTCAATATAGTTTTTTCAAAGAATAATAAATAGGGAGAACTTACATCACCAACAACATTCATAATGGCACTGCAATAGATTTAGTTTAAACTTTAAATAAAAAATGTATCCATAACATCAGTTTATGTACAACGATTATTCTCAATGTATAAAAACAAATTTGCACACAATGGCCTTAGTTTTAATGCAAATATTATTTGGTACTTTTATAGTAAATTTATTTTTTGAATCTTCTTTTGGCAATTATAAAAACTTTTTTAATAATTTATGTTAATCTGAGTGGCAAGCTTGTAACTTTTAATTGAAATCAATCGAATTTTATTTTTATAGAAAAGACTAAACAGATATTATTTCAAAGAGCAAATGCACCTTTTGAAGCAATAAATGAGTCTGTGCTTGTGGATAAAGTTCCATGCGACAGTAAGCCATCCAAACAAATGCAGTTGACGTTTGATGGACAACTGTGCAAGCCTTATGTTTTATTTGAAGTATGAACCTATAAAAATAGATAATTTCATTAAAGTTAGGTGATAATTTTTAATTGTTTTATTTAAATGTTTTTAGAACCCCAAAGTGTATGACTACAATCAGAAAAAATGTAACTTTTGTTCAAAAACAGAAAAATTAGATTTCTGTGGGAAATGTGGAGAGATATTTTGCAATATGTGTTCATTTTCTTTGTAAGTATTCATAAATTTTTTATTTTCGCATCAGTTAAGAAAAGCTTGAATCTAATAATAGATGTATTACTTTTTTTCTAGATTTTGCAATGAAGCGAAAAAAATGTGTTTAACATGTTATGAGTAAAATGTAAAAACTTTACTTTTTAAGAAAAAATGTGATAAATATTAATTCATTTAAAATTTTATAAAAGAATTGCATTTTTTTATGTAAGCTTTGTATGTTTTCATTTTTAAATACTTGCTTTATATCATAACCTATTTTTAAATAACTTTACATCGATGTATAAAAATAAATTATTCAACTTTGTGACGGTTTTTACAACGTATTTTAAAGTTTAATTTATTAACCTATTTTTTCAATAAAGATGATATTTTATAACTTTGCATTTGTTATTTTATGTTTACAATTAAAAATAGTGTGTTTACAAATTTGTATGGAATACTAACATTTTAAAAAAATTATTAAAAAATTTTTCTTGCATATTTATTGTAGTCAATGCTTAATATACTATCCACGATGAATATTCAATTCCTTGTTGTGTTTGACCTTTGGATATAGTAGACGAGCATCGTAACATTGTCGGAAATCAGTGAATCTTAAATTTGCTATGGGAAGGTAGATTTATTTAAATCCGTATAGATATTTATGTGTAGGGTAACTGAATTTTTTTTTACTAACTACTTATCAAAACAATTTAAACAAAATCACATAACTTAGGTTAATGTAGAAATTATATATATTTACAAAATTGAATTATCGCACTGCATGTCACTCAGTATTTTAAATTATATTATGAACTTGTCATAGCGAAAAGTTAAGACATGCGACTGCTCTGAGCTCTCTAAAGTCCTTCTAAACATGATAAATCATAGACCTTTTAGAAAGGTTTAAGACGTTAATCTACATTCTACAAAGAAAAAATAAATTTACACTCCACGTGATAATTATTCTGTGATAGTACTATCGTAATTCTTGATTATTATTGTTATCTAATATTGACTACATGTTAATTAATTTCATTTTCATGCTTCCTTTAGAAGTTAGAAAGTCATTAGTTATTAGTTAATAGTTTATTTTATTGAATTTTCGAATATTTTATTTATTCCTTAGATTAAAAATCATTAAAAATGTTTTCGTCTTTGAAACATCTAAGTAGACCTACCTCAGGTTGGTTTTTATACACATTAGGTTTGTTGACTACCAAATATTGAATTTATTTGTTCCAGACTTGACCAGTCGACTTATGTCCTCTCAAGTAAAAACCGCCGTCGTCATGTTAAACATGGGTGGGCCACAACATGTTGACCAAGTGCATGGCTATTTGAAACGCATAATGACCGATCGAGACATGATGCAGTTACCTTTTCAAAAGTGAATGTCAGAATAGTTACTTCGATAGAAATCAACATTTATGACTGTATTTGGTATTTTTACAGCATCTTGGGACCATATATCGCCAAGAGAAGAACTTCAGAAGTACAGAAAAAATATGCTGAAATTGGTGGGGGATCACCAATTTTGAAGTGGACCAATATTCAAGTAATATTGTTCAGATATCTCATTAGTCATTATAAAATAGGGGATAATAATGAATTGATGTATACCAATTTTAGGGAAAATTGATGTGTGAAAAATTAGACAAAATATCACCTAGTACTGCTCCACATAAACATTATGTTGCATTTAGATATGTTGAACCATTAACTGAAAGTACGCTTGATCAAGTACAAAAGTATGTATTACACATTAATTTTAACGTGCTGAACATCATATAAGTTTGTTTATATTTTTAGAGATGGTGCTGATAGAGTAGTATTGTTTTCACAATATCCTCAATATAGTTGTGCTACCAGTGGTTCAAGTTTTAATGCCATTTATTCATATTTTCAAAATAAGTAAACTTTACATAAATCCTAATAATTATATTGTACTAAATAAATATTCTGCCTTAGAACGTTTCCAGAAAATTTAAAATTGAGCATAATCGACCGATGGGCTACACATCCATTGTTAATTAAGGCAATTGGTTCAAGAATTTCCGATGAAATTCAGAAATTTCCTGAAAGTGATAGAGATGACGTTGTCATCTTATTTTCAGCTCATTCTTTACCTTTAAAGGTAATATATTTTAAGTTATTTCAAACTTTATCGCCTAGTCTTGACAGTCTTGTAAAATTGTCATTTTTTTTTATACATTTACGGTCTGGAGTATTAGATTACATCATGGTTATGTTATATAATAACAAGTTTAAAAGTTAAATTAGGTATTTTTTCTCATCAAATTTTAACCCGAATAATCGCTTTTTGTCTAGGTTGACTGAAAATTGAATTAAATCCCATACAAGTAATATTACAATTAAGTATCTTCCCTTATAATTCACTACCGTCAAATAGAATACTTGTAGATATTATATATACTTTTTAAAATCAATTATTGCAATTCGTTAGAAATAGTTTAATGTTATGTTTGAAATGTAGAAGAATCAATAAATTGTATTCTCAACTTATTGATGACTGTATAAACTAAATAGTAATAAAGTTTTAGGCACTAGTTGCGTTATACTCATCTGTGTAAGATGACGATGTTTCATAAATTCAGAACGATACATATGACTTTTAAATATCAGTTTAGGGTGCAGCTCAATTGAGACTATGGTTGTTGGAATTTCTCCAAAAATACAAGTTTTTATTTATTTTAATGTAAAGTAGAAACTATTAGCAATTTTCAATTTTAACAATGTAGGTTTTGTTTAAGTCTCATCCAAACTCTTGTTCTTTTTGGAGTTGCAAAACAAAATGTATATACTTGCTAATTTATGAATTTAAACTAAAGTTGTATCAAGTTAAATCAGGTTTGTAGGTTCTAAGCTATTTAAAATATCTTAAGAATTCATGAAAAAATATAAATAGTTTAATATACTATAAATTGTAGTGATATTTCAAATTCTCATTGTTTAAGTCAACTGTGATTTACTGACTTGTGAATAAACAAAATAGACTGTAGTTATATAGTAACAAACTACTCAGTGTATACTCTGTTTGCCAAGAGACCAGGACTGCACTGACATAAACTTGTTGAACCCCACCATTTACTTGTAATTGTTAAGTGTCATTTGGTCACTGCCAACTGCTCAGAATTTGGGCCATACATACAGTCATATTTTTTTGTAGTTATTTCAATTTATATGTTCGAATGCGTTTCATGTTGTTTTTTAAATAATTAATTTAAAAAATGTGTTGTTTATACTTTATAATAGAATATTATTGTATTATTATCACTGGTATAATACGTAGCATATATTATAACAGCTGACACAAATGGTTATTTGAACCAACTATGTGTACAAAATAGTTTTTGTCGTAGAAAGGGGACATTTGACGGAGAGCCCGTATTTCCGTCAGTCGTATGCGCAAAATGGTCCTGGTCACTCGGCGAACAGAGTATAGACTATTTCTTTCTAACAATGTTGACTCAACAATCTATAGCGGGGTATACAGTTCATATATTAATTTGTCAATGAGAATTACCTAGTTTTTTTTTATATAGATATTATCTGATAAAACAAATTAAAATCATCAAACATTGTTTTTATAATAAGAAATTGTATGTTTATTTATTGAGGCTGTTAACCGTGGAGATGCTTATCCTTCAGAGGTAAGCTCAACAGTGCATGCTGTGATGAAAGAACTAGGTCATGCTTATCCTTATGCATTAGTTTGGCAGTCTAAAGTTGGCCCATTGCCTTGGTTGGGACCATTCACGGATGATGCATTAAAAGGTTTTAAACTATATTGATCCATAGTAAAGTGCTTATTTCAAATTATTCTTTACATCTTGTGGTTTATTTTTATTTAAAGGTTATGTGAAGCAAGGCAAAAAAAATTTTATATTAGTACCTATTGCATTTGTCAATGAACATATTGAGACACTACATGAACTTGACATTGAATATTGTAAAGAACTCGGAGAAGAAGTAAGACATTTAAATTTCAGAATATAGCAATGCACTGAAGTTAAATAATAGAATATTAAAAACAATTTGAATTTATAATTAATAAATGCTTTTAATTTTTAGCTAGGAGTCAAAAATATCCGTAGAGCTGCTGCACCTAATGATCATTCTTTGTTTATTGATGCTATTGCTGATATAGTGTCGCAACATCTCCGAGAAAACAAACCCGTTAGTCCCAAATTTCTTTTAAGATGCGCACATTGTATTAGTTCTCGTTGTTACGAATCCAAACAGTGGTTTTCAAGTGTCTGCAAGTCGAAATAATACAGTCGAAGTATGTAGGGTGCAACTATTGGCTAAGTCAATGTATTTAAAATGATCTAGTATTAATGGGAGATGGAAACTTTACAGTTCAATAAAAGTAAGTTATTTACACAGGTTTAGAATTTTGTTTTCTAATATAATTTGTATTTTATAATAATAATAATATAAATTATACAAAATCACTTTTATACAAAGAAAATTGTTTTTATAACTTATTCAAATAGGGACTATACAAATATTAGTGTTGATGACGACGTTTTTGTTTTGTTTTTATTACATACAATTCAATTAATCTACAAACATGTTTTGTTTTTTAAAGCAAACATGATGTACAATTACAATTGAGAAAAAGGTTTAAAAAAGGAAAGTATAGAAGTGTCATTGCACTTGTCTGGTTAATTTCTTTTAGAAAATTCATATTGAAAAATCACAGACATTCAGTTTAAAATTAATTAAATATTTTAAGCATTTAAGCCCTTCTAGAAATTTATTTTACTATAGATATTTATATATATACATATATACACATATACAAATATATATATTATATAAACATGCATATATAAATATAGTGTATTTAAAATGAGAAACATCACGTGTACTTATATATAAAAGAATAATAGAGAACATCTGAACATTGGCACAGTTATTTTGGGCGTTTTTGTAGTTATTCATTATATTATACATACATAATATATAATGTTATTATATATACATATATATAAATATAAAAATAAAATGAGAACAAGATGTGATAGAATATTGTTTTACCATCTTTTAGTGATATTTTTAAAACGAGTTCTGTATATCATTATACACGAACCTGACCCAGTCAATTGCGGATGACTGGCCTATTGGGTTAATCAAAACCTGAAATAAAAAAATACATACGCATAAAATATTTTAATGCCACTTCATTATTATTAATATTTACCCAACATACCAGGAGGTAAGGGTGGCAGGGTGTCATTTGGAAGTGTAGCAACCGCTGCTGTATTATTTGCAGTATCATTATAGTTGAGGAAGTCCCAAATAAGTATTGTATCATCATGTGAAGAGCTGACTATTTGGAACTCGTCAAACTGGAGTCGAAACACTCGTCCCGAGTGCTCCTGCCGGACAAAAATTCCTCCTCTCTCAATCACGAAAAAACAACAAATCATAAAAGTGAACGTAGTGCAAAACGCTTACCATAAGTGTACGTAGACATAAAGTAGATGCTGGTGCTCTGGGATCTAAAGCTGCTACTAAATTCCATACTTTGATTTTCCTAGAAATATAAATTATATTAAAGATTATGTCATAAAAAATATATTAGAAATGTATTTTATAAATATATCAGAAACTAGAAAAAAAAAAAAGATTTATGATACATTAGATACATGAATATGATTTATATTAAGCTCTCACCCATCATATGCGCCACTAACAATTCTTTTACTATCGAATCTAATGCATCGTACCAGTTCTTCATGGCCCTCAAGTACTCTCAAACAAGCTCCATATTCAATATCCCATAACCTAAAATTATAAATAAAAAAAATGATGTTATAAAACAATATCTTAAAGCAATGCCCCATCAAATTAATTAATATAACTGTTTTGGTAAATACCTGATGGTATTATCAGAACTTCCACTAACTACTAATCGATCTCTATATTGAAGACAGGCAATACCACGTTTGTGACCATTAAGGGTACGCACAAACTCACAGCTTGATGTATTCCATACTTTAATAGTACGGTCTCCAGAAGCTGATACAATGTATTTATCATCAAAATCAACAACATTTACTGCAGCTCGGTGACCAACCAAGACACGACGCAAAGTCATTTCACTATTTGTCAACATATCCCATACAGCTATTGATCGATCCTTCAATAGAAAATTTATAATATACGTTAAGAGTTGGACTTAAATTACAACACAACAATCCAGCAATTACTTTTGAACAAGTGACCATCATATTGTTGCTAAACCTTAAATGTAAGACTGCTTCACAGTGGTGTATTAGAGTATTGACCATTTCACCAGTAACAACGTTCCATACACGAACTGTACTATCGCTGGAACCACTCACGATCACTTTGTCGTCATATTGCAAACATAAAACTGACCCGGTATGGCCAGTTAATACCTAAACAAAATTAAGTTGGTTGAATTTCAATATTTATTGTTTATTATTTTAAAAGACTGAATTTGTTATTCATTACCTTAACACATTCTAATGTATTTCTATCCCATATTTTTATGGTATTATCACGTAAACCCGAGACAATTTTATTGTCATCATATTGTAAACAGTATACACCTTTGGAGTTTTCTGATCGGCAATTTATCCTTTGTAATAGAAAATGGCCTGTTCGCCAATTTGATTCTATACTCTGAAATAATACCACTTAAGTATTATTAATTGATACTAAATGTAGATAGAAACCATATATTTTAGATAGATTTGGTACCAACAAACTTAGTATGCATGTATTAAATATTAAGTATGCTATTTGTTTTGTTTTATGATTATTGGAAGTATAAAATACAATTATGAACAAAAATGTTAGAAGCATTAAATATTCTGAAACATTTCAAGCATTCGCAGAATAATTTCCAAAACAAAAAAAATCAGAAAATGGCAATTTTTTATTAAAAATTTAAGTCTTTAGTCTCATGCTTGAGATTTTTTTTAAAAAAACTTTATAATAATTGTTGATTGTAACTATTAGGTTTGAAATTATATTAGTATTTTATTTGACGTTTGATCTATTCTTATATAATATCTATATTTTATTGATTGTTGTTGTATAAGTTTTTTTATAAGAATTCTAATATATAAAATACAAAACATATTTACTGTAGCGCAAAAAAATAAAAATTTAATTTAAAAGAATACTAACATGAGCAACTGAAATTTAAAATATACCCGAGATATTTATGCAAAAATTAGCATCTACTTCAAAAGAACTCATGTATATATTATAATCTAGCTCTAAGTTTTGAATTGAAATAAATACTTAATTAAATATTAACTAACAATTTAAAATGTATACTACAATTTTAATAAGACAGTTTGTAGATACGATAAAATTTAATGTGTCATAATTATTTTTAAAAGAAATATCACATACATCTATGTCTTGTATAATTTTAGGAAACAGGGCCCTGTAGGAGAAGTGATCTGGGTGGTGTTCACCTGGCTTTGGTTTGAACAAGTACTGAATCCTGAAATAAGTTAAGAAAAACATGAATATTTATCTGGTATGTTGCATAATATTAACACTTACCACCCTCTTCGTTCAGCAAGTCCTCGCCATAATGAATCTGTACGTACTTTACGTTCAATTAACTTTTTCCAAAGCATACCTTCTGAAATAACTCTATACCATTCTTTACATACCAACTCTGCAGCATATAAAGATTCAGCGTCGAGGTAAGATAAAATATTTTCGGCCACATGGTCTAGGCCTTTTTCTAGAACACAAGCAAAAATATTTGTATCAAAATGTCTAGCATATTTAAATTAAAATACTTACTGGGTAAGAGCGATATGAAATCTCTCTGTAACATAGGTTTTAGATATGTGTCGATGTGTCCGTGTTGGTAATGACACATGCGTGCCAATAGGTGTTCGACAAAGTCGATTTGGTGCTGTTCGCTCCATTTATCAAAGTACATAAGACACAGCTCTTGTTCGTTGGCAAATTGTGGAGATGCAACACCATTGGTTGTGGAATCTTTTCTAATTGTTGGGTCATATAGGATCGTCATTGGTGGATACTAAAAAAAAAAAACACAATTAAACCTTTTAATGTTTGTTGGTTGACACTTGACACTCCAACATAATAATAAAATATAAATATAGTACCTACATGGAATGTAAATACATGTTTTTAAAAGGATTCACTAGTTGATCTTAGGAAAGCATGTTCATTAAAGTTTCTAAAGCGTATAAAATATTATAACAATATTTTTTTTCAATGGGTCATACAAATATTTGATTATTAATTGTAGGTAACCTAATAAATGTTAGAGCATAATATTATGATTTTTTTTTATTTGGAAAATGTTATAAAATCAGTTTACAGTTTATTTATAACCTTTATATTGTTTACTTACATAATAATATCATGCATTGTATTTACGAAGATCTACTAATTTAAATTGGTATGGTAATTAAATCTACATTACCCTACCACTTAAAATTAGTAAATCCTTGTAGAAAACCTGTACAATATAATATAGTAATGTACATTATCAAGAATAAATCCATAAAAAATTAATAATTAATAAGCCAACATTGAATTGAATTATACACAATTTACCTAATAGGAAGTTTAGAGTAATTAATGGATAAATACAACAAAAGAGAACGTCATTAAAAAAAATCTAATATAAAAATGATTAGGTACATACTTGCTCAACTAGAACCATTTTGTCACAAGAAATACTGCACGTTATTATCTATCGAAATGATTGTTTGTCAGACACTGCACAGCGGTGTAGGGAAATATGATTTGAAACGCTTTTACTTTAGTGGCTCATTGCACGGCGATCATTAGACCTATGCGATGTGAAATTTACAATATTTACGCTTTTCCCGCACAGCCGATTAAATACAAATAAATCGCTTTTCTTTTGGACCACTTTATTTTTTTTCTCATACTAGAAAGTTTACTCTATTCATTATTATTTATTAAACATAACTACATTAGTAGTTTATTATCCGTGAAAACATTTGATCGAAAATTATTAATATGAACGAGAGGGACACCGTTTTTCTTATTTTCTTAATTTAACACAATTTTTGATACAACATAGTACTGGAATGCCATTGGAAAACTCATCAATATTTGAATAGATTTTCCATTTGGTGTTTACTTATGGGACACACGACACTTAGTTATTGTGACTAATACTATATAATAGTTGTGTTGTTATCTCGCATAATAAAGCACATCAAAGTCCACCTGTCTGACCACGACGACAATAACAAAAAGTCGAAAAGAAAAACAATCAAAATAAATATTACAGATTTCCGGGTACGCGAAATATTCTAAAAACGATTGGCGACTATGCCGGCGGCGAATGACGTGCGTTGGATTCGGACCCTACGGTAAAAAATAGGTATCACCATAAAAAAATAGTGTTGTCACCGGAAGCGAAACTCCGATACGTTAAGGACGTGTGTTTCCGCGTTACAGGGCGACTCGAACGGCGGCGTTCACACACGTTACATAATAAAATGTAAATTATAACGATGTAACGACAACGCGAAGCCAGAACGGGACAGCACGACCGCGTACTCGAGACGCGCACACGCGACACGAAGAGTCGAAGACGTCGTCGTCCGCGGCCAGCCTAACGTTTTCAATAATAATAATAATATGTAACGAGCGAAGCGGGGCCGGTTGAGAGTACGAGGGCAATACACGCACAAGCAGCGGCTGCGGCTGCGGTGGTGGTGGCGGCGGCGGCTGCGGTAGACGAGGAGAACTTACTCGCCGTCTCGCTCCAGTCGGACGCAATAACAATAATAATTATATATAAAAAGCGGTATTGTTGTAGTGGCCAGACCAGTTCAGTTTCCACCGTCGCCCGTGCGGCTTTGGTCTCGCGAACGGGCTCTGATGCAGAGTACTGATGTGCTGTGCCGCGCGCACCGGTACGGATTCTCGAGACAACACGAAACCGCTTGAGCGGCTTGCCCCTCCAACCACCGACCATGTCGCACTATTATTACGACGGTCGGGTTATTACAATACCTAAGTATCAAACGTATTTATTTTGTTTCTTTTCGTATTTCAGAGTTTCAGACTTCAGTACATCTTCTCAGCCGTCGCCGTTTTTTTGCCAGAGACCAACCGAACCAAGTCGCGGTGTCCGACCGTCGACTCACAAACGTTTGACCTTCTCCTAGTCCTCGTCGGCGGCGGTGGCGGCCGACACGCATTTCCTCTACACTCTCTGCAGGCCTCCACCACCACCACCACCATACTATTTCGACTAAAATAATTATTACGATATTTTAATAATATTATTTATTAAATACACACACACGAATTAAACTAGACGCCCACAGCAGCTCCCGCGTGTAAGGTTCTCGGGACCCGGGTTTATATTATGACAACATACATCCGGTTCTACACGGTCTTGCCATTTCCGCAAGTCGAATTTCTAAGGTTATTCGGTTAATTATATATACTACGTACGATTGGAACACGCCAAATACCCGAGACGGATATTTTTGCTCGAAAACACTATTTGGTTTCGACCTCGTTAACTACAAACAAAACGTTCGTTTAACATTCAGTGATTTTTTTGTATCATATTATCATTAACGGTTCTGCATGTGTTGTCGACTTCCTAATGATTTCGCATTGTTCTGGACCGTTCAATATTAATAATAGGTTTACAATTATTCAAATACGTTTGTGTTGAGCGTCCACTGCTTTTTACATTATGAAACTGATTTCAATAGATTTACAGTTAGGTTAACTAATGTTTCAATCTTTGATAGAGTTGTTTTAATTTGGTACAATTATTTTAATTACAGCTGAAACTAATGTCATCATTACTCGAACATACAAGACACAAATCGTACCTAATCTATAGTAATTACAAATAATCATTTGATTTTATACCGATTCGTCTTAACTTTATAAAAAAAAGTGATGCTTGTGTAGGGTGTAGCTCACTTTTGTATATAAACGGTAACTTCTGCATTGATTAAAAAAATTGTATATATATTATATGTAATATGTATTAAATTCTCTTGGACTGTCTTAAAGCAATCTATATTATATATTATAGTGTTTTAAATAATATTGTTTTTAATTTGAAAATATATGATTAGAAGAGCTCAATTCTGCCCGACCTAATCATAATTTAAATATTTCGATTTAAACTTAGTGTAAAAAAAAGTTTTTACGTAAATTAAGGAAGTATCTCAAATCGAACCGACAATACTTCATTTTGTACACGAAGATGTTAGCACAGTATTTGTTCTATGTTCCACTTGGAACATAGATAAAAAGCATTCAAGTAAAATCGACAATTCAAAAATTTTAAAGTTTAATATTTTTGAGGATTTAATAAAACTTAGTTTTATTTACATTATATTTAGTGCCTATATTATTAGGTTATATAAATCCATTTCCTTTAGGAAGTTGATGATGTTAGGTTTAATTTATTTAATTATTATTTGACTTAAAAAAATAATGTTTGTAATTTCAAATGGATACTAAATTGTTTTGAGACAATATTTAGACAAATCAAGATGTTATAATGTCATAAAATTATTCGCTAATTTAACTACTGTTATTATTAATCTTAATTAATTATTTTATATTTTGTATAGGTATTTAATAATATGTCCTTATCACACTCTGTTCACTTTTCCTATTCTTTCTAAGTGTAAACATTTTTTGTTTAATATTTTGATTTACAACTGTTACTGGGTTTTGCCCGTTTGAATTAATTAAATAAATAAATAAATATCCCAAAAAACATCATTCCCTAAATTTGTATAATTTAGTTTTTAGAATGGGCGACTTTGCATTTTTACTCTAAGATTAGGTACATAAAAAAATTAAAAAATGATTTTTCTAAATGCATTTACTCTGTGTTGTACGTGAGCCAGAGATAGAAAACTAACAGTGAGCTGAAATCTTCAAAAAATCTAGTCTTGAAATGTAAATAATATATTATAATCTTAATATTTATCTATTATTACATTTTAATGCACGGAAAAGGTTACATTAATTTAAGTTTAAAGTCTCTATCTGGGTATCTATACTACTATATAGGTACTAATACTTTAGTTTGTAATTATTATAAAAAAATAAGTTAAAAATACGAAGATAGACTTCGATTAACATGATGTTTTTTAAGTTCTTTAAATTTATCAGAAATTAAACATTGAAATTCAAAATTAGGTACCTACTATAATGCCATACATAAGATATTTTTTATTTTAATTTCATTTAAAAGGTGCCTATATGTTATTTTTAAACTAAGGTATTTTAAGATAAATGTATTTGAATTTTGTATGTCAACGAAGTAAAAATTATATACAATATAAATGTAGGTAATGACGTGCAAAACAATTAAAATATCATATAATACGAATAATTTAATGTAGGTACCTACAATTCTATAAAATCTGAGATTGATCGTAATAATATATAACGGTGTAGAAAAAATATATTATTTTTATTTAGACTTTAAAATGTACGTCGCAGTGACGATGATTCATCTACAACACGAAGTATATATTATAATAGAAGGCTTAGTCTATTTCTCCGACTAGTCACCAACTGCATGAACCTGACAGTTATTTATAATTTGGTCACGGTTTTTTTTTACATGGAGTTTTTTTATGTAACTATTTTCTAATTGGCAAACTGTAACTAAAATTGTAAGTTTGATAAGAAACGTAATGGCGTTTCAAATTAATGTATCAATATATTAATATAAATTAGAGAATTAATTCATTCAATTACTAAGTTATATTGTATGTCTGCATAAAAACAAATAGTACACTGCACAATAACAATTTTAATAATCAAATAAAATCAACGATACTTTAGTAAGAATGATTTTTAAATACCAGTATTCGGAAGTAAATATAGTAGGGCTGGGTTAGTAATTCTATGCTAATTGCTAGTCGATATAAACACCATATTTAATAAAACAAAGTATTAATTATACAAATATTAATATTAATAAGAATAAAAACAAATTTTGCGACCTATATTTTTTTAAGAATGAATTATGCTGACGAATTTGTTTTTATTAACATCTACATCACTTTTAATAATTACTATTACATAGGTATTAAATTACGTTTGACATCTTGAGAGTTCTAACTTCTTATTAGAGTAGTAGATACCTCCAAAAATAGTTTTATATTGAGAAAGTATCCTACTAGATATCTGCTTAAGTTATTTTTTAATCTATTGATAAATATAATTTTGATTATAAATTTATAATTGAAAGAACAAATATAGGTACCAACAAGGTAATAATATGGAAAAATGTTGTTAAAATTCACACTATGGAGTAAAAAAATAGTTATAAAACACTGTGTTGTAATGATGGAATTATAAATTTTCTAATGAATGATTATTGTATAATCGTAACACTTTCTCTAACAATAATTAAAATGTTAAACAATATAAAATTGACGTAATTATGAAATAACTCTTCTGGTAATTCAAATTAACCAAGATTTCGATTTACCTTCGTACAACGACTTTAATATTAATTATATAAATAATTAACTGATCAGGTCTAGATTAAAATGAAGGGGGAAAATGTAGGGATCACGACCCTTACGGGATAAGTTTCAAGATTTTTTATGGGGCCTGTTTTTCTGCACCATACATTTATAACATAGTAATTATACTAACTTATACAATATACGTAGTACGATCTACAATTATTTTCGCAACAAGTACGTACAATATACGTAAAATGGGTCCAATACAACATATGCACAATTTTTTTTCTCTATATTATGTTCCATTATTTTATTCTATCGAATAATGCTATAAAAAGTATAAGTCTTTAAGGAAATTATAGAAGAATATCGATTATTGCATAGGACTAGGATTAAGTTCAATAACAGCTATAAGCCTATAACCTATTCGAATATAATTGTTAATTTACACGATATTTATTTTTATTTTATTTTTATTTAAATTAATATCGAAAGATTACTGGGCCTCACTGAGGAAAACTCGTGTGGAGGCCCATGAGTTATCTTAGATTACAAATAATTCTTATTGTTTTAAGGTACATGTTACATTTTTAAAAAACAAATAAGCAGTTTTTCATAAATAAATCACATAAATAATTCTAGTAACTATTATAAGCGTTAAATTAGTATGTTACATACAATTTTATGTTTTACACACATATTCATATCGTAGCCAGTGGTTAATTTTTTTTTTGAATATGGGTAGCGGTAAATTAACCATATCATTGGGCATTAAGTTAGCTATCTGCGTTCCCAAAAAATAGTAAACTTTTCGGCAACTAGTTTTTGAGGGCCAATCTAGGGAAAATTTACTATCTGCATATCTGGTGTTGACCCCATGGTTTATAGAAACTAACTGATTGTGTTTTTTCAGATATATGGTGATTGTTTTTAGGTATAAGAGTTCAATATTGAGGACATTAAAGTCTTCGTAAAGCTTTTCGGTTGGATATCTCCAATTTTTTTTGTTTGCGACCCTGAGTATAGTGTTTTGGCATTTTTGGAGCGGTAGAAGGGCGTTGTTGTAGGTTACCTAACCTACAATCTACATATATAAATAGACCTATATTAAACATCGCTTTAAAGAAGATTTCAAATAGGCGCAATATATATATTTTAACTTATGATATCAACTGCATGGTTATTAGACGATTTTTTTTACTGTGGGGGAGGATATGGTAGGTTTGTAACACGTGTATGTGTGGCAAGGATTTGTCACTAAGGATCCGAGTGGTCACCCATCCGGGAATTATAGTGACACCGACCGGTGCTTGCACACAGAACATGTTTTTGATAGAAGCCAAACACCACGCAAGTATTTTTAATACTTAAAATAACTTAAAAGTTGTTTTTATGATAAAAAGAAAAATACAATTAAGAATATATTACGAGATTTTTTAAACAAAACAAGTTTTAATTTAAGTAGCAAATATAATAACTGTCAATAAGTGACTAGCAATAACGAAAGAAAGAAATAGAATTGACTTAAATTTTATACTGCCATAAAAAAATCTAGAGCAAGACGAAGATTCTATTCATCCGAGTCGTCCCGGTCCGGATAATTAGGGGTCAACGGTCTCTATAGCACGGTTATAGGAGGTGACTACAGTAGAGGTAAAATGTGTTGAGACAAAAGGATTTATTTTTCCCCATGAAAACAGAATTGTTAACAAAATTATAAAGCTGGGTGAAAATCAAAATAATATCTCATGGCCCATATTATATGATCACAATAAAAATAAATGTATCTATAGTCTGTTAAGTATTATTACTTATTACACTGATTATGTATGACATTTTGAAAAACAATTCAATTGAATGTGTTAAAATAGTTTTTAGACAAACTATACTTTTTGTAAACAAAATTGCGAAAACATTTTTTGACCGATTAAATAAAAAAAAATGTAATTAAAAAGTGTCTATTATTTGATTAGTATAGGTTAACGTGTAGTAAACTGTTTGTATGTATGTGCCTGTAAGTAAATTTACTAAAAAGATTTTGGTTAATATGGAAATTATTTCTGTTTTCATGTGAAAAATATAAAATAAACCAGTCTGTTAAGTGGCTTTTATTAAATAATGACAAGCCTTTTATCAATACAATTATTGCTATTCAAATATTTAGAGCGTTTAGATACATCTTGAACAAAATTAAACAAACATGGATATGGGGTGAAATATAGGCTAAACCGCTAAAGTAGAGAGCTCTTTACGCTAGAGGCTCAAGGTGTTCTCAAACTGTTATGTTCACGGAGCTCTTAAGTTATTTCAAAAAACATACAAGCCCCAAATACCAAAAATGACAATCTAAAACTAAAACAAATGATACAAAATGATTTGCTTTTTGATTCGTTAGCTTTATGAAAAATACAAAAACAAAATATTTAATTTAGATAATAAATGAAAATATATAGGTAGGTACCTAATGGTTTTACAATATGTTTTTAACTATCTATCTACAAGTTTTACAGTAAAAGAAAATGCTTCGATCTTAAACTTCCAGAGCGATTTCTGATAGCCAATTGAATGTGGTTGGTAGTTTTGAAATATCAATACGAAAATTTCAAATACTTTTAGAAATAATCAGGTAAAACGAATTAAAAATTATGGTAATTTTTACGTAAAAAAGGGTTTTAAAAAAATCAAATTTGATTTATCGTTGTAAAAAATAATTAATAGTTTTATTAATAGTAGACTTGAAATTTTCATAGAATAATCCATATCAGAACTGACTAGACAGAAAAAAATGTTCGAAATATTTTGGCTCTTATAGTGTCGAAATTGTTGAATATTTGTTGTCGATATATGTATACATAAATATATATATACATATATGATACAATTTTTGTTTGTTACTAATAAAACTTTAAAAATTTAATACAAGGTTCCTGCTCCTTATAAGACTCGCCATGAGGTATTCATATAGAAATTAAATAATGGCAAAAATATAATTTTTTATAAATTCATCAGAATCAAAAAAATATACATAAATAAAGATATTTTCTAATTGTTCAAAAAATATTTATTGTAGAAACATGAAACATTCCTCTGTTACTTCAATTATAATTTTCTAAAATCATTAATCAATCAATGATATTTTTTTAAATATTTAAACTAAATTAAGGCAATTTTTAGGCATTTGAATAGATTATTCAAAATTGTATTTACCCTGGCAAATAAAAATACCCTTAAAAATATGATATTCTAAACTGTCATAATAGAGTTAATTCATTTGGATAATATGATGACAACAATATTTGGATTAAAAAGTATTCAGTGCCTACGTCATCATTAGGCATTGCTTGAGGCTTAGGCATATATTGCCGACTATGTGGTAATTATCCACTTTGTTTGTAAAATATTTATAGGTTTGAACAAATTAAAAAAGTACATTTTT
Organism: Myzus persicae; assembly: GCF_001856785.1. NCBI lineage: Eukaryota > Metazoa > Arthropoda > Insecta > Hemiptera > Aphididae > Myzus > Myzus persicae. The sequence goes on from NW_019103863.1 coordinate 91,616, forward strand.
TTAATTTTTGAAGGCATTATTGACATTTTGTAGAATGTAGATAAGTAAGCAAAATTATTCTCATAGACTGAACATGCTCGGTTGGTGGGGTACAGAAGTATGGTAGAGAGAATTGGTGTTAATATTAGATAATTGAAGTAATGATAACAGCAATCGTATATTGTACATAATATGGATGTGTCATTAGTAGGGTTCTGAATTTGAAATATTTCAAAATTGAAAATTTCACTCTCCTTGAAATATTAAAAAATATTTTTTCTTCTTTAAAACGTGTTCGACTATAGATGATTATAAATAAAATAATATATTGATTATACACAGAAAATATTGATGATGAATAACTTATCACTTATAATTTATATCAACCATGGTAAGCGAACTACACAGATATATAAAAATACTAGATAGCCGACTTGGAAATGATTTTGAAGCCCACAAAATGGCCGAAATTCTCTTATCTAAGAGGTAAATGTTTACATTTTCAAAAGAGTTAAAGAATAAACTTAGTAAAATATAAATATTGTTGATTAATATTTCATGCTTTTATATTTTATTTATAGTGCTGAAAAATAGTCCTGACAATATTTTATGAAAAAAATGTAAATATACCAAATATTATAAATTATAATCATATGAACGTCGTCAGGGACTAGGGAGAGTATCGCGTTTACGTGGTATAATGTACGAATATATAATTATTAAATAAATATAGACATTCATTTCCCAACATTAATTTCTTATATGGACGGGCTATTACTTGTTTCCTATTTGGTCAAATTCTCCTGGTGTATTTAAAAATAGGTCTAAAAATAAATATCAAAATCTAAACTCCATTATTTTCAATTATTTCTATCAATATTTTTATTTTTTACTTTTTATTGAAATGAAATATTTCATAAAATTTTAAAACCCTAGTCACTAGTGTGCATGTGCAGTGTTGTGTCTTGTGGGATGCTGGATGCAGCATATTTCCAACATGTGTAACTACTACCTACTTTGTTCCGTCTATGAGTATAAGGTCTACAACTATCTTAAATATAAAATAAATGATAAAGATAAATAATATTCAACCACAAGTTGTATCTTATTATGTTTTCAATTTAGAGACAAAATATGTGGGTATAATGGTATTATATTAATAGTATAAATACTAACGTATCTACCTATAGATTGCTTTTCATTATAAGTAATGAAAATTGTTTAAAATTAAATAAATTATTATCATTAAGAGGATGCTAGCACACTGTTTTCTCTCTCTGGCTGGTGTGCAACATAGAAAAACTCCATGTAAACAGAATCATACATAATAATTTTGAAAACATTTCAACTATGTGGGGGGTTGGTCTGAGAGAAAACAAATATTGTGCTGACATCCTCCTTACTTAAAATACTATCATTTTCAGTCTGTGCAGTCAAAGTATAACAGGTTAGGTATATTGGTTGATAACTATTACAATGAAACTAATAATACTGAGTATGATTTAATAAATTCCAATTTATGCCTATGTTTACGCAGTTATACCAAGTGATTTTTTATCACTGAACACTCATTGTATCAACAATTATAACTTTTATTTTTTTGAACGACAACATAGTTTTACTTTCACATTTCAAAGTGAAATACTTTTCTAAGTATTGCGATACATAAAAATTTAATTCAGGACTAGAAGTTTATGAGTTATAAGTATTTAAAGTTTAGATGAGTAGAGTGGAGTGGTACGCGGTTGCCTTGAAAATGTCGGTCCACTACTCAGCTCATCTAAACTTTAAATACTTATAGCTCATGAACTATTCATCCTAAATTCAATTGTTATGTTTTGTAATACTCAGAAAAATATTCTGTTTTCCAAGATAAAATGTTTGTTTTAATTCAAAAAGTATAAAGGATAAAAATATAAGTTTTTAATAAAACTTTTGTTTTGTTATGACTAGAAAAAACGTGAAAAACTTATTATCAAAAACATTATTACTTATTGAATAATGAGTGTTTTACATTAAATGAATCACCCTGTGTAATTGGCCAATAGATAGTAGAGTTTATATAAATATAACAACTACCTAGGTATACCTACACTACAAAAATAAATAATAAAAAGTAGGTATACGGTATAAATAACCTACATGCATAACATATTGCCATTATGGCAGTAACTATGATTACCATATTTTGTATATTATTTGGAAATAGTCTCTTAAAACTATCGTAATATTAGATAGATACTCTGGGTAGATATTACAATCGCAATTACCATGTTTGACTATCATTGGTGTGCACCCGACTTTAGAATATAATATTATAGCATATAAAATTCATATGTTGCCACTAAGTACATTTTTTTATGGATGTGAATAATAATATTTTATTTTTAAGCTTTTTTAAAGACATTATTTTGTAATATATTTTGAATAAAAGTAAGATTATGAGGGGATCAAACCCCTACATCCTCCTTTGTAAATGGCTCTGTGCTTTGTCCTTAGATGACAGTTTAAGAAATGGAATAGACAATTTATTAATATTTTAGATTTTGAGCGGATAGGAAGGACAGTTGGTGTTGTTAATTTAACATATTAAATCAACCAGTTCAATCAGTTTCCTTGTTTGAGTACTATAACCTATAAATACTTTAAAAAAATCCAGAAAATAAAGTTGATACAATTACAGGCATAATGTGGTTGTTTTGCAACGAATACCAGTGTATTATAATTTATAACTTTAAAAGCAATGATAAACCATCATGTTGAAATAAACAATTTTGATCAAAGCTCAGATTTGTATTAACAGCCAATAGGCACCTATTAATTTTAGAAGGTATTTAATATTTTATTAACAACAATAAAGATCAGCCATTGCATTATAATAAATATTTAATAGTATAATAATACCTATACAATATAGTATTAATCTAAAAATGTTTACTAAATTAAAAATATTTTAAAATATCATTATATTATGAATCTATCTAGCTATGCCTTGTATGCAATAGGACATTTAAGATAACTCCATGAAATAATGAAAAAATTCCTTTTATATTATATATTAGTAGGGCTGTGAATTTGTAGGAAAGTGCATTTTTATTTGGTGATTGTGAAACGTAGCTTAGTAAGTACCCACGAATCCATTTATACAAATTTTATTTGGTATTTTTTGACATTTTTAATTGTTTAGGTCATATTTTCCTTTTTAAGTTTGTTTTCCAGTATTTTTAATCAAATTCAATAAATTGACGAAAAAATGTTTAAAAAAAAAAATTGTTTTTGTACACAGGCTGTATATACATCAATGAAATAAGGCAATTGCTAGATAACTACATAAGTTATTTACGAGGTTATTTATTTTTAACATTTTTAAAAAATGTTTCAGGCGAATAGCATTAAATATAGAAAATTGAATTTTATTCAATCAACATTTTCATTATTTTTTCACTTAACACTTTGTTATGCAAGCAATGTACTAATGTACAATATCCTGTACCTAACATTAATATAAATATAAAAATTAAATTAAAAATCATTTTAAATTAGTTTTATACTATAATTTTTAGCATTGTATATTGCAATTTTAGTGCATATTTCATTGCATTTAAAAAGGTTCTTATTAAATTCATAGGCCTATATATTACCTACACTAAAATATGTGTGTATTAGTAGGTACAACACACATTAGATAGGCACCTATAAAAGTATTTCAACTCTTTTAATATATAAATTAGGTGGGTAGGTACTACCTAAATATACAAACATAAAATTGTATTCAACACTTCCCAGGGCACATTGCAGATAGTTAGTTCAACATTTATAACAAACATGAGCAAACTCAAAGAAACATTAATTACCTAATGAACATCTTTAAATCATACAGAGGACACATGAATTACGTGTTAAAATATACAAATAGTACCTACCTATCTAATTGGAAACCAAATGTGTTTTTTATTTATTCACTACCCAGTAATACATTTTTAGTACCCTATCTTTAACTAAATTATATTATAGGTACATTGTGTACTATCCACAGCCATTAATTGGTGCCGAGATTGGTGCTAAACAAGGATGATATCTCTGAAAAAAATAAATTAATAAATATTTCTTAAATTAGGTATAAACTCGGGTATACATGATATCTATTGAGTTTCATACCTGCTCATGTAAAAATATTAAAATTATGATGAAAAACAAATAATTTTTATTCGAACAATGAATAGTGGTAGGTAATGGTTACTATAACCGGGCATGGTAAAAACCTATGGGTGCCCAATAGAAATTCTGCCAAACACAAACACTCACGTGTATGATACGAAAAAAAAATCGTTTTTTATAACTTATTAGTACTTAAACAATAGAAAATTATTGAGCAATTTCAATAAAAAATATTTCTCCAATCATCCACACACTATGAACATATTTTTTAATAAAAAAATTTATATCATTATTGAATTTAGGTAGGTTCCTATGTATAACTAATGGTCAGGTATAGCTATTACACTTAAATACATTATTGAATATATGAAGAGTCAAATTATAACTATTTTTAGTTAAGTTAATATAATATTATTTAGTTATAGGTGCAACAGGAATTCACTTGTTGAAAGAAAATTATTCAAAAACCTACCATTTTATGGTAAATAGTTATTTCTTACACAATTAAAGGAATAATTTCTTAAGGTAAGCCTTTACTTAACTACCCTAGGTTATTTTTTAATTGTATTTTTAGTATATACCAATACCTCATAATATACTTTTAAACTATACTATAGTTTTCTTGCATTTGTAAATAGAAGTTTTGATGCCTATATACCTTAAAATTTAAAATATTTACTCAAATATTTATCTTAGTATGTAAAATATAGGTAGGTATACATATATACTTGGTTAATATCAATAAGACAATAACCAATAAACAACAACACAAGCTAAGGTATCTTAGGTAAGTATCTAACATGATATGTTAATCAGCAATTAAGCACCTTACATTTTCTGATGATATAATAGCTAGACAAATACTCTAAATTATTCCAGAGGTTATTATTTTAAATTAAATAATGAATTTAAGTCGTTTTAAGTAGGTACACAAAAGTGTACACTAATATACATTTCTGCCTAAAGAAGTAAGTAGTGTGTGTTAAATCCCTTGTTAATAAATCTTATTACTAAAAGAACAGTTTATGAATGTGAAATAAAATAACCTGTATCCGATAAGTCTAAAGGTAATAGCAGACCATTATAGTATAGTTACAAACGTTACTGTCGGAAATAATTTTTGATAACTACACAGAATGGCCACTATATAGAATAGAGATCTGTTGGATGTGATTTATCAAGTGAAAGGGGAACTGGACGACAAAAGGATAGCGTGATGCCGATGTTAAGATGTTATAGTTGTACGTATTTACCTGAGGACTACCGATATCGTCATCGACTATTTTATCAGTTTCCATAGCAGTCACATTGTCCCTATCCATTTGACTGGGAGCCACATTGAAGGAACAGCAACGCTCATTCTTGCGACAACATCGGTGTTTGATTAGCGGCCGCTGAAAGTGATTGTAGTTTTCGTCGCCGATTTATGTGATCGAAAACGATTAATCGCACCGATGTGTTACACACAGAAACCCGACAAACACACGATTTATAGACGATACACGCGCGCGCACACAGCTAACACCCACTGGCTCGAGGCAGCGCGACACGGCCGTGTTGTCGTCTGCGATATGATAGCGTGAGGCGGCGGCGGCGGCGGTGGATAATAAATAAAGAGAATGAGAGAAAAAGAGAAATGAATAAGAAATTAAAAAAATTAAAATCAACACGAAAAACAATATTATTGAACTATTACAAACAAAAACAAAAATTGACTAAACGAATAATCTTATTATTATTGATATATCACCCGGGACGGTTTCTGTGCGCACACACTACTACAGTGTACACGGGTTTACACGTACATAGAACTATAATATAAACAACACGGTGGCGATTGGCAAAGATCAGTCGGCCAAAATCATTTTCACTATTAGCGAGAGAGAGTAGAGGCGGAGAGTTCCGAGTTTTTCAGAATTTTTCGCGACACGAATGGGTTTCAGGTTGACGGGTTGTTGTCATTGCAGTGTGACCATCGTTGGACGCGAACAATATCCCGTATTCCCGTCTGCGTCCGCCGCGACGCCAGACGTGTGCCCAGCCACACAGGCTCAACCACTGTTCAACGCCTCGAGTCTCGACCTCACCACTCATTTATTCATATTCCAAGGCGCGCGTAACGTTTTCATATTATACACGAATATTGTTTCCAACTTTCCAACCAGTGGCGGCGCAAACTTTTTCGACAGTGAGGCAAGAAAATGTTAGTTGCAGCACACACGACCCAACTTTTTATTTTGCACAGAGCCGTGGGGGGCTATGCCCCTAGACCCCCTATTATAATTCTATATCAAATTAGCCTTTCTAGAAATTCATGTTACGGGTACTACAATAAAAATAATTTTTATAAATTATATAAATACTGCTTTATTAATAAATCATTAAATGTACTTTCAATTAAAACAATCATCCAAACATTAATTCTTTTCTCAATACACTTATTATACATTATTTATAAACCATGTTTATGTCTATACTCTATAGTCTATACTCTATATGAATATAACTATTTATATATTTATTTATTTGATACGTTTTGTCACTCAATATTTTTCAGAACCGACTATCCACCATAGGTACCTCCTCGGCACCCCCCCCCCCACCACCCCCTTTAGCTGTGAGACATTTGTCTCACAAAAACCCTCTCGCGCCGCCACTGTTTCCAACACATTAAATATACTTAATTTTGTATATATCGACTTGAAGGCTAGATTTTTAAAATTATTTTCTTTTTGAATACAAATTCCAGACACGAATTCCATTTAAACGCTTGTTTTCCCCCGTTTTTTTATGTGTTACTGTTACTTTTATACCGTGGTACCGATTATCGCTATTTGAGATCGCTACTATCTCACGACATCACCACTCTATTTTAATTATTAAGCCGGATCCACAGCAGGCTGCATTCGTGTCGAATATGTCGACCAAATAGTATTATGTTTGCACATTACTTTTTTTTTATCATGTAATAACCAAATTGCAGTTGAGTATTCTTAGAATTGACTTTAACTAAATTTTTAAACCAATATGGTTACCAGTTATTACCATAGTTACCACGCCCTCGGACGACACGACACACGACGTAGCGTCGTAGCTACGTAGTCTGGACGTAGTTGTGAATCCGGCTTTAGACGACATGATTTATAACAAATTGATTTTATGATTCTGATAAATAATTTATGCGATAATTTATAATATGTTCTACGGTCTATGATTACAATTTTTTTTTTAAGAACTTTAAGCTTCCAACAATAGATGTATCATGTATGTGTATTCATGTAGGTAGGTATTCAATTTATACACCTTTCTAGCCTTCTAGGTACATTTGGTTATTTACGTATTTTTTTTAATTTCTTTTTTTTAAAAGAAACAAATTTTCCATAATGAGTATATTGATATAATATTATTTACAGATATAAATAGACAAAAATCATTATGTCAATCAGTGAAAAAATCAAACACTGCAGAAGGTATCTATATCTATATAGGTTAACATACATTACGTTAAAACGTACATAATAATAACAAATATTTTTTAAATATACGTTATCCATACTATTATGTACACTATTATGTATCATATAATATGTACATACGGGTCAATCCGGCTCGTTAACATATTAGTCACAACTCACAATGTCACATTCATGCAAACGTGCAGTAACTCGTGATAAGGATAACTTTAGAGTTACCATAAATCTGTAGTCATAACTTATGACTAAATGGCTTCCATGTCTTATTTTCTAATTTAACGATTTTACTATTGTACGATTTGCACATAGTATGTTTAGTGTTCGCTCTATATATTTATAAATTAATAACTAGGTATAGCTTATAAAATATAGCCATTTAAGTGCACGGAAGTAAAACAAAAGTTAAATGATAGGTGCCAATTTAAACTGAATATATTTTTGTACATCTATATTATTTTTAGAACAATACAATTTCCACATTTACAGTAAGCATTTAATAGTTAAATAAATGCATAAAAGTTAATAATACTACTAACAACAATAATATGTATACTAGCTGCAAGTGGGCACCAAGTAGAGAATATACATATCTAGATATAATATATCATATATAATATATATTATCTTGAATTTTCATCATACAATTAATATAAGTACAAAGTACGTGCTATGATAGTAACTGGAAAGCAATTTGTTGTTCTATGTTAGGTATTACAAAGCTCGGTTTTTAAAGCATGTTATAAGACGTGTAGACGTTAAAGATTACAGATTATATTACATTTTTACCTAGGCAATGAATAAATAAATAAGAGTAATAACAAAAGTGTGGTTTTTATACCAGCTCAGTTGCAGCTGTTGCCTGTCGACTGTTGAGTGATATTTTTAATAATATAATAATGATGGCAATAATAAACTAGGTATATATTTGATAATACAATTAATAGTGATTAAAATAGTGGGGGTAACATGCCGGGCATGGCACCACCCTGTGGGCGCCGTTGCCTAGTGCTCAAGTTCACCAGTTCACGTGATGAAATATTACTACTTACAAACTAAAATTATTATTTTTAATTGAAAACCGCAGTGGACTTTTCAGTTATTTATTCATTTATATATTTATAGATAGATACTTACCTATGTGTAATTGTTTGCTTAATAATTGCTTTGCCAAGAAGCACGTAGCTTATAATAAAATCCGAATTGGGCATTTTTTTTAAACCATTAAAAACTGTTCTTTTGTCGAAAAACCTAGAGCCGTTGAACTGGGCGTAAAATATTTAGTAATTAATACACTTATGCAATTGTACTTACTCCTCATATATCTACGTGACCACTTTATGTATAATATTGTGCCGAATGCCAATTACAATTTTATTATAATTTTGTAAGTATTGCTTAATTTATCTTGATGGTCGTGTGATAAATAAATACACACTTGGCACATTATTTAGCATTTCTCAAACGTAGGTATGTAGGTGTTTACCTACATCTATAATATATTTTTCTTTTAAAAACCTTATATTTTCATTATACCTGTACTATTAATACAACTTATGACATTTATGTATAATATTATGTACAAAGTAGGTAATGCCAATATTATTATCAAACCCTTTAAATTAATAATTATTAACGGTTGTAGTCGACTGTTAAGATGAACTACGCACTAGAGTTATAATTACTTTTAAAAGCATATTGTGAAAACGCCTCCAGAAGGTTATTATTAATTGTTATAAATGTAAAATCAATTTACATTACATAACTCATATGTTTCTAACTGGCTTTTAAATTTCACCCCATTTGGTATTTTACAGATGTATAGGAATACTCAGTTGAATTTATGTAATAACATTGAAAAATATCTTAAAAATGATTTTCTCCGGAAAACAACTGAAAAGCTAGTTTTAAATATTTTCCATAAGAAAATACAGTATACGTTTTATATACGGTGTAACTTCCCTTTACAGACTCTAAATACTCTTATAACTTTGTTGAGAAACAATAAACTACAAACTTTTTATAATCTGAACCCTCTCAGTAGTGATTATAATATTTCAGTGACTATTACACTATTACAATTAATTATAAATATAATAAAATAAATAAATAACTTTAGTAGCAATAAAATCATTAAATATACTTAGTATAATATAGGCTGATGATAGACGTCTCCAATAAGAATCGGTTTTTCGTTAGGTACAATGATTTTTTATCGTTGCATTCAAATTTAATACATCCTTTACCGCAATCCTCTCTAGAAATCTAGTGTGCAATAGTGGTACCCATTTGTTCACCTTTTTACTTTTGACCTATAAATGTACCAACTGAATTCACCATTCTACTAAAAAAGATGCTGAAGTAGAAAATTAAAGTATTTTTACTGCCCCAGAAGGTGACGACAGACATACAAAAAAAAAAACATACGTCATTGTAAAATTAATACATTCATCGCTCCATTCAGAATCTGAAATACCGTATTTTTACATAACTTATCTATATGGATAAATAGTATGCAAGTAATTGCTGCTTCATTAAAATGTATGCGCTTACCGCCTATATACTAAGCTTACATTGTTTAAATCGACATATTTTCTTTATAAGTTATAGTGATCTAAAAGTGGATTAACAGAATTCACATTAAATTCTATAGTGCATATTGAAAAGCATTTCCATGATACAGAATTCTAATTTATACAATATAATCTTAAATCGTAAATCGTAATCGTAATAGTTAAATAATAATATTACACAGAATTACGGAATATTCTCAATAATATTAAAACGTAGTCCAAAGATCTAAATAAAAATATTTAATTTAGTTCTAGATAAATTTCTTAAGTTTAAAGTTTAAAACAAGTTGAAAAAACTTGTTTTATGTAGAACTATGGTTATTTATTCTACTACATTGGTCTAAGAAAGAATAACTATTATAAATGTATAACATAAGCTTATAAGTTATAACTCTTACAAGTGATCTTAATGTATGACCGGCGATAATTTGGTTTCTGTATTCAGTATTAATTGAATTGTTATAAATATGGGTATGATGTACCTCCGGTATTTTACAGTACCATTTTATATGATACATAGATATTATATAAGAAAAAAACTAACAACTTTTCTTTAAAAGTGGCATAGACTCTCAATATTCTTTATTGAATTTGTCTATTTTAGTATCGATTTACCAATGTATAAAATGTATTTAAAATGTATAATCAGTAATTACATTAATTATAATATATTCATCACAGTTTTATTTTAAAATTAGGCACCTACGTAATTTTTTTGGTAATGAGTATTTATGTACAATATTAAAATAGTAGTTTACAAAATATAATTAACTGTAATAAAGAAAATGGTATTATCGAGACGCTAGAACTTACAGTAGGTTTCAGATCATTTAAAATATGAATGTTAGATTCGTACTGTGGCGCTATCGGAGTTTGATGTTCCTTTAACTGTTTAATGGTTTCCAATTTTTCTGTATCTGCCTGTGAGTGATAAAAATACATTTTTTATATCAATAAATGATTGTATTATATATATAATACCTATACATTACAAACTAAACAAAATTATTATAGTTATGTATTTTGATTATTTATTTTACCGGAAACATCGGATCAGCAAAATCATCAAATGGTCCATACATAGAAAAAACTGGTGGTAATAGATTATTATTTGACTTGGTTCTTCGTCCAAAAGTCATATCCATGTTTATTAATAATGAAGTCATTTCTCTTTTTGAAATTGAAGATATATTTGGTTTTGCTAATATCTATAAATATAAAATATAGTTTACTTTATGTATCTTTATAATATTATATCCCATATTTATAAACTAAATTCAAGTTAAATGTAGATAAATTCGATATTGTAATTTTAAATATAGCTTTAAGTAAAGATATTCAAATAGCTGAAGTTTTTCATACCTTTATGTCATATGTAATATGTATATATATACATTTTTAAATTTTTATTATAGGTGCAATGAAAGTATAAATATCACACTTCTTAAATTAATATAGTAACATTTTAAATTACACTTAATTATATTAATTATCACAGCAAATTAATAAATGATACAATGTTTTAAATGTTTTAAAATAAATACCCAATTTATTATTATTCACAGTTTTTTATATACCCCTTAAAATATATAAACTATATTATATAGCAGCGGCTTAAAGATTTTACTTCTTACCATTTTCAGTAGTTACACGATATCATGGGCGACAGTAGGCAATTCATCAGGGGAGGGGAGAGAAGGGGGGTTAACAATGAAATAAAATACCAAGAAGTTAATTACAATGAAAGTTTGTCTTTGCAAAATACATCAGAATTATATGCTAATTATTCTTTGATATTAAACGAAAACTTAAGTCTTCACGGTTGTTCAATTTATCGCAAGCCGTGTAGGTTTCATGGCTTTTTTGTTAAGACCCGGGGGAAAGATGTGCACGTCTAGCCTCCACCTGCCGGCAGTCTTGTAAAATATACTTCTTTAATGTATTCAAGTACAAATACAGATACTTATTTTGAAAAGTATTTAAAATACGAATATGAATACTCAGAAAAAAAGCATTTGTAGATATTTTCAAATACTTTCAGTTTTTATAAATATTTTTTTTCTCACAACTGATCCGATTTTCATGTTGTACATTCGTTCTATAGAGCATTTAATACCATATCTTTTGTTGATTGAAGTATAAAATACTAACATTTTTTTTGTCGAAGTATTTGAAATTTCGGCTGAGTATAATAAATTCACAATAAAAAAAATATATTATTATAACTCTCTATTTTTAATTTTTATTTTACGTTATTAAAATAGAAAATATATAAGCTAAAAATAATGAGTATTTGAAAATAAGTATGTGATTTTAAATGCAGATACATAGAGAAAATATATAAAATACTTTGCTAACAACTACTTTTTAAAAAATTATTTACGTATTGAGTACTTTAAAAAATATTTGAATTCTTTTACTCAAGTACATTAAAGGACTGTTTATGATGGGCATTTATTCACGATATTAAAAATGTAATGTAAGTTGTATAGCTATAGCCCTATATTATATCTTATCTTTTACTTTATTTTAATATAGACTTTTTAATTCTTATCAACTTGATTAAAATACATATACGTTAGTTATAAAGATTTCAGTGATTCAATTTATATAAACTTACATGCCCAAAGTAAGACCATGACAATGGACAATCAACTGAAGTACGGACTTTTTGATTGCAAACAGTGGAAAAATTATGCACATTAAAGTTGTTAGGTAAGTTTAATGGTGATCTTAAAATATCTAAAAAAAAAAGTAAGATAATATTATATTATTAGTAGCTATATCTTAAATATTAATACAATACAATTATCTATCATATAAAAATATTTAAACATTCTTATACCTACCTAAATATTGGTCAATGTGAAGAGTATTGATAAATGCTACATCTCCACCTCCTTCAATAATACATCTGAGTGTTTGGGTTTCAATCCACATTCCGTTTTTATTACTATCTTCGGGTAATACATCTGAAGATTAAAGTTTTTTTTTTACTTATTTAGTAGGTTAATGCATTTGCACAATACTTTACCATCAAAATCACATTCTTTCATTAAGTTTTGATTAGAGCTTAAAATCGCACAACTATCATTGAAGAAGTTTTGTATTGTCTTATTGTTCGGAAATAATTCAATATTTTCTAGTTTGAGGGTGATTAATAATGAATTCCAAACTAAAAATTTAAATTATTATAAAAAATAAAACAAAAGCAATACATTTAACTGACTACAATGCTACATTAATTTATTTGGTAAATTGTTGTGATTTAAGAAAACATTTTTGTATAGTTTAAAGTATTTGTAACTTCAAGTTTTTACAAAATAACGAATTAATACTATTTTTAAAATCATTTAGAGTAAATTTAACTGTATAACCAGAAGCAGAATGCTTTGTTTTTTAAAAAACATTCTTGTGTAAATTTGGAATGTTGAATAAATAATTTTTTTTTGTTACCTATTGACCAAGTGGCGAGTAACTAGTTTCTGAAAAAAAAAAATACGACTATTAACTGATGATATTTATAATTTATTTAGAACTTATATATGTCAATAAATATGCAATTTAATTTGTCAATGCTTAATTTTTCGGGGCTAAAGATTTATTATAGATGTTGTTTATTTGTTCAATATTTGATGTTTAAAATTAATATTGTTTTTCCCTTGATTATGAAATTAAAATGGATTATCAAACAAGTTCGATTATTTGTTACAAAACTGTATACTGTTATAAATATTTCAAATTATACAAAATATTTTTCGGTATCACAAAAATTTTTCTATAATAAAACGATTTAAATTGTTATTTATATTTTTCATATTTGTACATTTGTGTACAATAATTATTTCAGAAAATAATATTATTTGGACCATAGGCGGAAATCCATTCAAATTTCAGGGGGAGGGACTAACATTTTTAACATCAATGTGAGCGAGGGGCTTTGATGTCACACATCTAAAAAACTGTAAATGTTCGAAGAGGGGGGTGGCTAAGCCCCTCCCCAATCACTCCCCGACTTCTGCCTATGGTATGGAAAATTATACATATTATGATTTTTGTTATACCATAACCATCATACAAAGGAAAGCAGGCTTTTTTGTCTTTTAGCTGTTGAAGATCTCCTGCAATATTTTTTCTCAACATAACTGCACTCATTTTTCTATATAAATGGTGATAAAGTGAAGTTGCATAAAGTATTGGTTTTGAAATACCATAGTTTCTAAAATTAAATTAATTCATTTTAGTTTTAATTTTGAGTTGTAATAACAAAATATTTTGTATATATATGTTTACCTTCTAAAAGAAGCAATTTTATCAGCATCTAAAATCATCATATCTACTTCTCCATTTTTTAATTTTTTCCCACAATTTGGAGTAATTATGCAATTCAATTTCGGCTGTATACCATAACTTATTGATATATCTGAAAGTGCTTGGCATTTGTTTAATGCTGTTATTGTTTCAATACACATAGAAAATGTACGATCTTTGCACAATTGCCCTTTTTCTTCAGCTTTTATATATCCAGGAGCTGAAAAAATGTATTCTTTTGGACTTCTAATGATATTAGATGAAATAGGTTCAGAATAGTATAGAAGTAAATTGTTTAAGGCCCACTGCCACGAAGTTGCATTTTTTAATTCCTTAGCTGTATTTACGTAGTTAACCATTCTTTGTATATTTAATGATGTTGAACTAGAAATAATATTATAATAATTGTTTTTTTTTTAAATGTATAGACTCTTTAATGTTTATTCACTTATTGCATGTATATTTACTTTCTTGCAATAACGGCTGGCCAAGGGTGAGATACCCAAATGCATGGATTAAGAGTTTCCATTGGTTGTAAAGTACCATTAGGACATAGAAAACTTATTTTACTGCAAGCATTTGTACTGTCGCCCTTAAGTATAAATAAATGTATGCATGTAGTATTCAAGGCATAATTATTAAAACTGCATACAAACACGAATAATTCATTTTATATTATTTACTTTAAAATGAACTCTAACGTCGGATAATCTGGCCCAACTAACATCTCCAAAACAATCACTTAAACATTGTAATGCTCCCTGCCTTCCCCAAAATTGATCATTAACGTCACATTTTGATGGGTTCTTACAATTCGCGCACAAATTTGGATATCTGTCTTCTGTATATGTACATTTAAAATTAAACAAATCATCTTTTGAATAATAAAGTTTATAATTACCTACTTAGTATATTATCCATATCAGGATCTGGATCCCATTGACCTGGTTTGCAAGACTCATCAAAAAATTGAGAAAGTGTTTTTAATTGATTTTCTATTAGGCTTAATTGTGGATCGCATTTTTGTGGAACAATAACTCGCTCAAAATACTTCAATAAATATTATTATATTATAGGTATTACAAAATCAAATATACATAAGTAATTAAATACGGTTATTAAGCTTTAGACTAAAAATAAGTAATAAACATTGTTTAAATTTTTGTAGTTTAAAATAATTTATACATTCTAATATTATATTTTATTAAATCTTTATGCAATTAATAATACTTGTTATTTATATAATATTTATAATAAGGATACTTCATTGATCTATGAAATTATGATCAGTAAAAACAAGTTTCGATTCAATGTAACAGATACTAGATGTTAGTAATTATTATACAGATACAGATGTATACAACTTGAAAGTGATATGGATTTAAAACTAGTATGATGTATGATGTATCTTTTTTTAAATACCTACTTTATAGTTTTGAAATTACGTAGTTTTAATAATTTATATACAATACTATGTAAGTTGGGTACCTATTTTTATATTTAATGTTTTATAATGGTATATAAAATAAATAAGTAAGTAATTGTATCTGATTCCAAATAAGTTTATACAAAAAAATAATTTAAACTAGGTAGGTAAAAGTGTATAACTAATAACTTTATATGTATATATAAGTTATAATTAGGCTTACTTGTGATATTAGGGTGGACCATCCATTTCCTGGTTCTCCTTCATAAAATCCTGGGTGACATAAACGTTTACCTTTTAAATCATCTAAGTTCTTAATGCCGGCATCTTCATTAATCAACACTACCATGTTATAATCAAATTTTTCTAAAAAATATTAAATTTACATTCAAATGTTATACTAATACTGATGTAATTTTGTTAATAGGTAATTCGAATTAGCTCTAGTTTATATTTTATGTTGAAATGTTGAGCTTTATTAATATTTATTATTAAAACTCTTTACTATTTAAATACAATATATTTTAAGAGTATAAAACACGTGTCTTAATTGTTTATGTCTTTTGTTATTTTAGATTTAGAAAAAAAATACATCATAGACGAAGTTCTAATATTTCTTTTTAAACTTTAAGCTAAGTGATGGATCATGAATGTATTGATTTTACAACGATATGTGATTACTGATTTTTATGAAGACAAAAAAAGTAAACATGGATTAATCTTCAACTTTAAATGTAGTTTCTGGTAGGATATTGGATTTAGTCTGCAGCTTGTTCGAAAGTAAACAATTATCTGTGCTTTTATAAATAATTGGGAAGAATAGGAATTTTAGAGCAATAGCAGTTAAATCAATATTGTTTTTTTGTAGTACCTAATTCAAAAATGAATAATTGTGGACTAGAAATTTTCACAAAATTTTAGCATTTCCTGAAAATGATATAATTGTAATATACTTAGCTCTTTTTATGCAATTTATAGCCGTTTCAAAATAAATTTTTGGTATGCATAGTAAAACATTTTTTTGTGAAAATAATAATAATACTAGGTTTCTCCCTACAGTTAATCTAAATTACATAGTTACAATTTTTATAAGCATCTAAAGTTACATTTTTTAAGAAATTCTTTAATATTACGAAAATATCTGAATAATTATTTTGTCGTTTTAAATAATTTTTAGATTTTTCTAGATGACTGATAACAATGTCTATGTTTGGTTAAAAAGCTTGAAAGTTTTAAGTAAGGTTCTTTATAAGTTTCGCTTATAGTGATATTTACAATTCAAATAATATGTGATATATGTATCACTTTTTATTTAATTATAGTCGAAGTTTAAATGTTGACGAAATTCGTCTAGTTACCCGTTTTACAAGTTTAATTTTAATGAATAATAGTTGAAAATTCAATACAAAGGGTTCCTCATAAATAATTCTTTAAAAACGTAAAAATTTCAAAAAATTCATATTACTTATGCACAATTGTGTGTAAAGACCTTTCAAGTTTAAATCTTCCAAGGCGCCTAAAGCGTAAGTGGTGCCGAAATATTTTAATTAACTAACGTAATTAACTAACATGTAAACTCTTCATTTGTAAGTGTCACCAATGGGTGTCTTCTTTATTCAATTTTATCATGTCTAGTCTTACTCTGAGCCTATATGCTTATTGTGTCATCTGGTACAGATTGTATATTACTTATTTAAAATGAAAAAAAAAGTTTAAATCTTGAAGAAATTGGATAATACCTATTTAAAAAAAAATAAAACGATTTCAGCTATTTATTGTAATTTATTAAAAAATACTGTTCATAGAAAGTTGAAGCTACACCAGTACGAATGCTACCTACTAGCTGTTTATTACAAGAATAGAAATCAGAAAATAAAACAAACTCAAGTAGACAACAACTGTTGTATAAAATTGAAAAGACACTGAGTATATTACAAAATATACACCTATCAACTTGTAAAACATTATATTTATACAATATACATACCTATGTATAATGTATAATACAATAGATAAAACATTGACAAACAGGTCCAAGTAAAAAATACAAGAGTCAAAAACATGTCATCAAAAAGAAAAGAAAAGGGAAAGAAGGTAACATCTAAAATAAATAACAAATCTGTATACAATAATTTAGTAGCAATATACAATTGATACCTTATTCAAAACTAGTTTAAGAAAAAATATACGCAGTAAATAACAGTTATTAGTGTAGTTTTACCCTTAGTCAGTATGAGTACTAGTTACTCAATGACAATTAGCTTACAATTAGATCTGTCATTATTATATATCTAAGAGATATGATGATACAGGAAAAGTGTTCTTGTTTAGTGATCGTGTGACGCGATTACTTAGAACATGGACTTTATTTTAAACAAGAGTTATGCAGGTACCAAAAATGTCGTAGCATTAACTTATAAACAATACCCACTTCTGTAATTTATATAATATTTTTTTTTTAAGTCATTCCTTTATATTTTCGCTTAAGTCAAAAGTCAAATATCTTGTACAAACATAACCTTTTAATGCGTATTGTAATAAACACGTTAAAAGAATTGTACCTACACAAACCTATAACATCGCGTGTATCATAAGAAAAACAGATTTTTCTTACCAACATAGTTTTGTATTTGATGATGTTTTTGGAATTTTTTTGTACTATTCATATCAGGGCCGTAGCCAGGCCATGCTGTAGAGGGAGCAATCGCCATTTTAGGGGAAGGGGGATTATAAAATAATAAAAATAAACATTTTAAGAAAAATCAGGTATTCTATATACATTTTTTCTAAATATACAATTGGATTTAACTTTTAAATATTTACCCAATCACACTACAAGCATTTGTATTACCTACATGAATTTTTTGATATTGAACCATTTAAGTGTAGATTTTAAAACATATAAATACCTATATTATATGTTTATATATCTTAGGAATAGGCAAATTTAATTATATACATATAAATATTATACCATTTTCGAATAAACGAATTTCATTCGTAATGCTTAAATAGTCGTTCCACTGAGTTGCATATGATATTTCTTCAGCTTGAAACACTCCAAAATCTGCTTCTCCATTGAGAATTTTTCTTATGCAATGTAATCTACAAAGTATTATCTTATTGTTACACGTACTGTTGAATATTTTGTAACTATAGTCAGGGATAAATTTACCATTTTGGTATGTACAGGAACGACACAAATTACGAATGTTTATGATATAGATACAAATACCAAGGAGAATGTGACTTCTCAAATAAAATTAAAACTCTCTTTCAAAAATATATATATATGTATAAAACAGATTAACATTGTGCATAATCGATTACTTACGACTATAATCTTGTAGGTACCTACCTACTATTTTTATTTATATAAGTTAATACTAAATATTTGTCCAATTAATTACTTATTGTCGTGTTTCCCGAATTTCCGTCCTCATTGCTTTAGACCACCGAAAAACATTCATAAATTGAAACGTAGATGATATTAATGTATTTCAGACCTGTTAGCTGTGATCTACCTCTGACATTATGATTAATCATTATAAAAAAAAAATTTTCCGCGGAGCTACGGATCACACACACAACATGAATAATTTTTACTGGCTGGTATAACAACAAGAAAAATATGAC
Organism: Myzus persicae; assembly: GCF_001856785.1. Taxonomy (NCBI): domain Eukaryota; kingdom Metazoa; phylum Arthropoda; class Insecta; order Hemiptera; family Aphididae; genus Myzus; species Myzus persicae. The sequence continues at coordinate 111,169 of NW_019103863.1, forward strand.
GTGAATATTGCTGCCATAGACGTATATATACGTCCATGAAAATAAATTGGCCTTGCTTGAATTTTCTGTTACTAAATTGATTCATTAGGATAATATTTTTATATTTTACACACATTATTTTTGCTAGGAAGTATATTATGGGTATAATAATTATATAAACTATATTATTTAATGCCTCTCAATGCAATTTAAAATGGTATATACCTATTGATTCAAAATTTAATGATATAGTTCTCATTTAACAAGTAAATTTACTAAATTTACCTAACCATAATAAAAAATAAAATCCCTTTTTAAATTAACAGCCATTGTCTTTATCTACGAACTGTTGATTAAAAAGCAATACAATTGTAGCTTTACGTTTTCATCAAAAATTAATTTATTAAAATGTACATTATTTGTATGATGGTAAATAGCTTAAATGTCACTTACTTATCAGTTGCAAATACACATTCGACTTGACTAGATTTTTCTATACTTAAAGGAGGACAATAATCTCGGGTTTTGTCATTTCCTCCGTTACTCGTAACCACACAAATTTTGTCTAGAATCATATAAATTTTTAAAAGTTATATTATGTTATTTGTTTTAATAAACGTGTATCTATATTTTTAAATTTATAAGACTTACATTTCAAATCAGCTTTAGTAAAATTTGGAGAAACAAATAACCACAGTAAACTTAAAAAAATATTCATTGTTTAATTTAAAAAATATATACACCTAATAAATATTTAAAAACAGTTGTCGTTACTTTTAATCACATTTTAATAATAATTAATAAACTATGAACACGAATTTTTATATTAACGTACCATTGATATTATAATATACATATTATGCATCAATGGTAAAACGATGTGTCTTTGTTTACGGTTAACGTGCTACTAAATAAAATATTAAGATTAGATAAAAGCCGGGCGTATAACTAGTATATTTATAATACCCATATGTTTAGTTTAACATTGCGCATGAACAGTATAAAGTTGGTTAAATTATTTGGTTTCTCGTTTGCCTTGGTAAGAAATATCAGCTGCTGTCTGTAGAGTATGGGATAGTGCATAATGGACTGTCCAACACGAATTATACGTTGATATATAGATATACTGTTGATCATTATAACATTATGTGCATTCTTGAAATTGTAGGCCTGGAATATTATGATTATTATGTATTATCCATGGTATTTTGTAACTGTTATATAAAGCGTTTTTCGGTTTCATTTTATTGTATCTGGCTTTTAAACTATTTATTAGTATAAATCACTAACTCACAAGTGGGTAATAAAATAAATTACATGCATATAATATCATTTAAGAAAATAATAGTAAATGATTTAAAAAAAATAAAAATAAAAAAGCTCGTTCTTCGTAAAATATTTGAAAATCAAATAGGGTTCGCGATTATGAAAACTATTTGCAATAAATTAGTCTAATATATTATTAATAATTTAAAAGTATTTACAAAATATATTATAATATGCTCTGTTAACGATTTAGTTCAGATTATAAGCAATAAACACTCAAAATTCAAACTATTTAAAATTATGAAATAATTTTTACATTGGAAATTTCATCTATACTTCATCTTATCTTATAGGTATTGATAGTTGCTTCATGTATGTTTATGTTAAACACCAGTATCATACCATAACGATCGGTAGAATGACTTGTCTAACCTCACTTGAATTTTACACTATAATCTACATAGTCCTATAAAATATGGTTATTAATACATTTCGTAATGTTTAAACATTTAAAAATAAATTTTTTTCCCCTACGTATAGATACCTCCTACATTTTCTTTTACATAATATTGAATAGCCATAGAACTATAGAAGTATATAGAACAAATCATAATAATTTTACTGTTTTTAAGTCAATGGAATATAAAAACAATGTATTTTCACTTTTTTTATTCTTTACTGTTGGTAATTTTATTTTATTTAAACTAAAAATGAGAATCGTGGTTCAGAATCTAAACATTATGATATGTGAGCATATTTTTCTATTTTTTTGAACCGTCATTTAGGTACCTGTACGGCTATACTTACATAAAAAAATATTTTCTTCAAATATAATCACCTCTAACAATAAGTTAGGTATAATATTGAGTCGATTTAGAAATTATTGATAACATAGATTTCAAACAAGTTTCTCTGTAATCATTCTTAAACTAATTATCATCAAACTTGCCACATTTGGAGTACTAAATATTATGTTCTATTATGTTCTATTATAGTAGATATATTTTATGTTACTACTAAAACTAATTTTATATTATTTCATGTGTTTTGTGTATTGTTGATATAACCTTGTACATATAAAGTATGTTTATACGTACCTACTAAATGTATAAATATCAAACAAATTAAAATAATTAGGGTGTCCATAATATAATAGGCGAGCAGTGAGGACAATAAAAGTATTGGGTATTAGGGAGATACTATTACATTTTTATGTATTTACATCGTGTATAAATGGCGTGATGATAGAATTTTTTAACGTGCTATGATAATTAAAGTAATACATTAACTTACGTTGGTGAAAATGAATATTTTTGTGTTTATTTTATAGTATAGTTTGCCTTACAACTTAAATTAGTATTCGATGTTTAAATCAAACAAAAAAACAAATAATAATAGGCATACAATAAAAGAAAGACTATTGTAATTTGTATTTTTTATTGAAGAATAATATACAATTCGGCTAGAGGTATTTAATGTATAAAAATAAAATATTATAACATAATTATTAATAAGTAATACCTAGGTTATAACCATTGCATTGTGCAAGTAAAGTGATTAGTTTAGTAAAATGAAAATTCATAGATACCATTAAGCAACATCACATTAAAACCAGTTTATGAAATTAAAAATTTGAATAATTATATGCTTTTATGTTATGTTACGTTCATATAATACATATTACTAAGAACTAAAAAAAATATATGAATTTTAATTATAATTATAATTCATTTGTTAGAAATAAAAATAGACAGTTCAATTAAAAAAATTATTTATTTTAGTAATTTTTAATACATTTATAATTTTTATAAAACCATATTATATTAAGGAAAATGTAAGTTATAATATCATTGCTATCAATTATTATAACAGTTCTTACTATTATTTTTTTGGAAAAAATCTTGTAACAATAATATTTATCGTATTAAATGAACCAAAATACATTATATTTGTATAGTATTAAGTATATAGATATATGTATAAGTATTTTATTGGAAATTCAAAATAATAATTTAAATTCTATAATTAACATTTATATTCAATTGCAGCTGAATACACCTGCGAGTTGCGGTAAAGTTTAATTTGAAATTTTATTTTATTTTAATAGAATGCAATATAAAACTTATTATGTTTAGTCATTATATTATGATATTATGATAAATATTGGATACCAATAACATAACTCTAATATTATAAAATACTTTTAGAATTGATAGCCCATATGGTTACTATTAAAAAATAATGATTGCTTTTGTAACATTTCAGGGAGATCAACTTTATTATTATTTTTATGTAGAAGATAACAAAAACATTTAAATTGTTAATAGATGTCAAGGTTAGTTGTTAGTTGACAAATTTATTCCATTTTCAATAAAATTAAACATACTAATTGTTTTATATACACCTACCTATATAATTTTAAAATAGCATGGTACAAAGATGTTATCTTACTATTTTTTTCCATAGATATATTAATATAACTTAGTAGTGTGTAATAATACTAGGTACTGGCCCAGAATTAAAATCAAGAGGGTTACATTCATTTAAATGTATGCAACTCAAATATTTATCTTATAGGATTATTATCCGTTTATTTTGAACATTTTAATAACTCAGAAACTACTCACCATAATTTTGATGTAGATGAATTAAAATTTTCAAAAAAAATCATCCACTAAATAATTTGCAATGAAAAGGGACGTTCTCATTTGAAAAATAGAAGTTTGTTAGTTATATTTGACAAAAAATATCAGCATTTCGAAAATATAGTTCTTAGGTATCGAAAATAATGAACATGCAATAAACTTATAATATTTAAAAACAAATAATATTATAACAAAGCACACAAGAAACAATGAAAGTCATAGATGTAGAAATAAACACTGAATCGTTTATTTATTCAACTTTTGAACATACATTTCCTTAACATTTCGTTGAAATTATATGTGTTTAGATAACGTAAATTTTGCATGTGTGTTTTCCCAGTATTTTATACACCGAGTCAAACAGTATTTATATGGATTACATCAATCAATACTGGATCTTCTTCCAACTTCACAGATTTTATTTGACGGTTTCATAAAACATTGCAGAATATAGTCGTGGACATAAACCATAAAGTAATTACGACCTGTCAACGTGTCAAAAAAAAAAAAATATTAGGTAAATACATTTAATAATTAAATCACAAATTTTTTTGCTTATATAAATATCCATTCATATTTATAAATAAACAGGTGACCTGTAGGCTGTAATTTGTAACTAGAATGATGATTTAGTAAAAAACAAGTTATGAATTTTTTTAGATACAACGATAACAAATTTTTAATGATGAACTAAATTCCATTTATTCAAATACTTTCGTTGTGAACAATGTCTAAAATGGATAAATGAAACTCCTATTTTTAAAAGTACATACTATTAATAAGTAAGTACTTATCTTAAAGTAAACAGAAATTTCATAGGGAATGAATTTTGAAGAACCATAAATAAAAATGCATAAAGTGAAAATTCGACTGGTGAAGACGAAAATTGAATATTTAACGAAAAATAATGATTTTTGACCCAAATGTTTAATTAATTTTGTTTTGATTCAAAGATAAATCGCAGGGGTCAGTATCATTTTATCATATACTATATAAATTATAATTTTCTTTACACAATGTAATTAAAATAAAATTGTTTTACAACAGTGTTTTAACACCATTACATAGCACGTATGGGTATTGACTATGGAAACTACCAAATTAGAAAAAAAGTAATGTAAATATTTAACAACATGAACATCTTCATTTGAAATTTTTTTGTTTACAATCATTTATCATTGAATTCAGATTTAACACATACATTATAATGATGTAAGTTCCTTCGTTTATGAAAAAAATATAAACATTTATACTATAATAAAGTATGCAGACATGCAACAATGATTGGTTTAAAAGCCACAGGATGTACAGTTCAAGAATTTCATAATTTCAGGTTGTGAATAAATTTATTTAAACTGCCAATTCACAGCTAATTAAAGTTATACTCAACAATCAAACACTTATATATGGTATTGAAGTGCTTATACTGTGCGGTTTTATTTGTATAAAGCTCGTGTGTTTGAATATTAATTATATTAATGTAGACAATCTTTTCAGCCATAACACGACTCACTGAATATCACTCAAAATCATTTTTTTAAGTGAATTATTTTATTATTCCATTTTTTTATTTATTGAATTAAAGATAATTTTGGTAAAAATTCCTTAACACACTTAATGAAATATCTGTATACAAAAATGAATAAAATAATTGTGCAATCAATATAAGTTAACAAAAATAAGTGAGAGGCTTTAGATTATCTGAAATGAGCGAAAACAGGTGATTCCCAATACTCCGTTTCTATACATGGTATAACCCACATTTCTCTCCACGTAAAATATTTTGTACGGCGTAATATTTATGCAATCTAAGTACTTGCCTGTGTTAAATAGTATTTTAAAATGTTCATTTGACGTAGAATGTTGTCAATGTTGCAAATATTAATTATTGTAATGTTTTATAAACGTAATATACATGAATTCAGAAATGAGTGTTTCATGAACTACAACAATTCAAAATTATCAAATGAAGTTAAGTATAGTTATGTATCCTACTTGTATTCCTACCTGACTCATTGTATCGGTCACCTACAGGCTTGCCTGGAAATTCAAGCTCTATAATTCAATTTCTACGTTATCATTAAGTGCATGACTAAATTTGTGCTACGTGTTGGAAACATAGAACATATTATTCTTGTCAAGATACATTTTTAGATTCTGAGCAGAGCGATGAATTAATTAATTTAACAATGATGTGTTTTTTTTGTGTTTCTGTCATCACCTTTTAGGGCAGTAAAAGTACTTCGATTTTCTTCCACTGCATCTTTTCTGGCAGGGAAGTGAATCTTGTTGATATTTTGAGGGGTCTTTTGATGTGCCTCTAAAAAAATATCGTAGATACATGAAATTTTCACTGAATGATTATATCAGCATTTTCTATACATTATACAATTTTTAAAATATTTTTACTCTGGTTGAGTATACTCATAGGCTTATGACATTTTCGATTAATTTATTAGTTTTTTTTTGTGATTTAATGTTGATAACATTTTTTTCGTTCTTTCCAAAAACTTGAATATGGTTCTTCGTAAGTTGTTGTTACTGGAAATTCAAAAAAAAATTATCGTAAATCCACAATATTTTTTTAAAAGCGTTTGAATTTAGACTGTTTACAAAATTCGTAAAAAAAACGAAAATGTGCTAATTATTTCTAGTTAGACATTTATAACAATTTTTCTTTTTATATCTAAGATTTTAAAATTGAATACAAGATTCCTTATAAGTGTTTCTATTATTTTCAAAAAAAATTTTTTAATAAAAAGTCAAATTACATTTTATGGGAGTTTGAAGTTGACATTTTTTTTAGAACGTTGGATATTCATTCGATTTCTCACTTAGCGATTTTTCCGTTTTGTTGTAAATTGTGATTCAAAAAACTAATAACTAGGGCCCGGATTTAAATGCACTTAAAACTATACAGATATGCTCTAAAAAATAGCCAAAAATGCCCTTAAAAAATGCATTTTACCACAAAAATGACCTTAAAAATGCCATATATTTTTTTTATATACAAATTGTAATTTATAAATGAGACATAATAATTATTTTATTAAAAAAAAACTGAAAATTTTAAATATTGACTGATATGATGTCGACATGCATGTTTTGGCCGTTTTAGAGGAAATATTATTCATTCTAAACATCTACAGTCAATAATAGATTAAGATAAGATAAAAACTAAATCGAAAAAAAAAATGACAATTTGTATGGAAAAACCCGATAAACCTTCTTAAATATCAAGAAAATAATTTATCTTCAGATATTTTTTTGAATATTCCAAGTTTTATATCTATTTTGAACAAATATGCATTAAAAACCAACAAAATGACCCAATAATGCTAAAAATGCTCTAAAAATGAAAAAACGTCGAAATATGCAAAAAAATGCAAAATAAAATTTGTAGCTTTCAAACCCTCGTTACATGGAACGAATTATGTACTTAGAAAGCATTGTATATGATCAACCAAAAAAATATGCACTTTGCATTGAAATCCGGGCCCTACTAATAACTAACATTGAAATACCCTGACCTTACCTAACCGACTGTACAGCAGAGCGACATCCACTTACCCGCTTTATTATTACTTTACCTCATATTTGTAGAGATTTGTATGGTTTTTAAAATCTGAACTTTAATCTATAATAATTAATATTGAATATAATGTAGATAAGGGCAAATTATTGTTTCTTATCAACTTTTGGTTTCTCAATAATCTTAAAACACTGAATTGTGATTAATGTTATAATATCTACACTGTAATAATGTACTTTATATTTTCAAAATTGTATTATCCATGTAAAGACAAATAGTTATAATGAGTGGGTATATGAATATTTTGAGGGTAAGTCAGTCGACGTTAGTTAAATATGTAAACATTGTAAACGAATGAATACACTATAAGTTAAAATTATGCTAATATTATATACTATAGAGTATAGAATCATGTACAATACCTAGATGAATTTTATGAACGATCCTTTTAAGTGTATATAAAATTTGGATAATAATTTCCATATACCTTTGTTTATGGTAAAATGTATAATTGAATTAAAATAATTAAATCCATTTAATCCGAACATATTAGTTTCGTGCGATGGAGGTAATGTTTACAGTACTCTTAATGTACATATTTTAGATACTGAGTAGTACGGATAAATTAGAAACTCGTTAGTTAATTAATGATATTTTTATACATTTTTTTGTGGCAGCTTAAAAATATTTTTTGTTTTAAATCAAAAATTCAACCGTCTTGATAAAAACATAAAATCGTTAGGTCAATTATTTAGTGTTGAAATTAATCTTTACTCGGTATTTGTATAATCTAACGGCTAGTATCGGAAATATTGATTTAAATATTTATAGAATAATTGTTTCTTTGTAATATTATAATGCTTATTATTTCTTATTTAGATTAACATAATATGTCACTTAATTTTAACTCAAATATTTGTTTAGGAAATACAACTTTTTTAGATGATTTGAAAATTAATTGGAAACATGTTATATTTCGTTTAACATAGCCTCGATTTAATATTATAACAAAAAAATAGAAATAAAAAAAGAATAATTTTTCGGTAAAAATATATAGTTTGCATAGTTTCTATAAATGTAATTGTCACAACAATAATAAAAAATTTTATTTTAGTAAAAAATTATATTTAACTTACACAGAACGTTGATTTTCAATTGAGAACCGTTCTATATGACATCGAATGTATGATACCTAAATACTTAATAATATTCATTGCAGCTAAAGTAAAAACACTTTATCCAACTAAAACAACAATAAATAAAATAAAATAATAAATGTATACGATTTATTAATTTGAAATGGAAAAAAACAACAAAAATATATAATATCTCATTTAGCTGGTACACACAGAATTATAATTTGCAGAAACTATAAGTGGGTATTTGTATTTTAAAATTCAAGTTGTATGTTAATATTGAAGTTACATTTTTTTATGAGGTTTATTAATTTATTGCTTATTTTATAAACTATTTTCTGTTCTGAATGAAGTAAGTTTTCAGCTTATGAGGTACCATTTTCATTTGAATAGGTGTTTTTTCTATTCAACATTATTTACATTTAAATGTAGTGTTTTTTAAAAATTCTATGGTGGCATCAATACAATTATTTTGTTGGGAGAATAATAAACAATAATATGATCACTCTTGGATTATCATAGTATTTTTCTCGATATTAATTATCTTATTTGTATTAATATAGAATCACTTATTGTTATCAGAAATTTATGTACATGGAATTTTTTACAAATCTCACATATTAAAACTTAACGATTAAAATTTGTTTGCTATAACATTTATATTAGAAAAGTGAAACTGGTTTTCTACTCCTAGTAATTTATTGTTTTTCAACAACGTTACAAATACGCTGTTCATTTTTACATTTTTTTTCTCTGTAGTGAAAATAATCTATGCATTTTGAATGCTTAATCCTAGTTCTCACTCAAGTATTGGACTATAAGCTATACCTCCATGTTTTGTTATTTTACTGTACTTTAGAGTTTAGTATATTAATCGATTTAAGTGTAATTAAATGATTTTATTATTATGTTGAAATTATACATAAGAATAAAAGTATCAACCTTTTATTCAGCCAAATGATTAAGAATATCATACTAGGTACGAGTAAAAGGTTTTCAGTGGAATTTAACAGACTACCTAGTAATTATTTTTTGGTAGGTTGTTGACGATTTGGCTCATCATAATTTATGAATGATAATATTATTATTATGTAAATTTAATAATGATTTAAAAATATAAAGTTTTATTGAAAACCACTTTTATGTGAAAGAAAATTATTCCTATGTTAATGATAATACTCAAAGTTATTTGTTTTTAAATTGTATTAATGTATTTCATTTGACCATATAGTTACTTGTGATCTACTTATTACATCTAACTATTTGTAAAAAACATAATAAGATAGTAAAACGTTTTATTTAATCTTTTTTTTTGTTTTAAATTTTTAAGGGGAATACTATTATTTTTTATTATTAGATTAATTTTGAAAATTATAATGTTCTCAGAAACAATTATTTTAACGATTATTTTGTAGCAAATCATTGAATTTTATTGCATGCAGATTGCAAATGGACTGTTACTGAAAACAACTGATTATCATTTGAAAAAAAAAAATATTAATTGCATAAAATTGAATATTCAATTTTGTTAGGTTACGGTACCTACCTATTAGTAATTTTTATGTAAATTATAGATGTGAACAGTGTAAAATCTACCTTTCACAGCGAAATATCTAAAAAAAACAGAAATGGATAACCTCTTTGTTAAACAACTGTTTTTAATAACAGTTCATTCAAAGAACCGTGAATATCAAATTGTAGATGACCACTCATAGAGTCTCTCTTATAAATCATTTGTGTTATAAAGATTCAAGTGTTTTTGTTGTTAAATATGCATGTTAGTTTTAATTCAGTAGCCCTAATTTAACATGCTATGCAAATATTTTAGCTAGTTTTTTTACTCATTGAAATTATGATTTGGAGCGAAGAGTGTATTTTTTAAAATAAATAAATAAATTTACTTTTGAAGACTTTTAGTAGAAAAAATTTTCAGTTCATCATTTGATGGAAGTTTCTGGTAGCTAAATGGATTTATCTGGTACATTTGGGAGTAAATTTTCAATATTCGAAATTCGCACTTTAAAGAGGTGCTCATGAAAGGATTTTGAGATTCGCGATGGAAATTGATTTTTTTTATTGTTGATAAATGGATGCCATTTTTTAGTTGGGCTATTGGCAGGTGAGGAAAAAGCATTTATAATATTGTTGATATCGTGGCCGCTAATAAGAAAATTATATTTTAAAACAAATATGGGAGAGTTGTATATATATGTTTGTAACTCATATACTCAAAGACTACTGAATTATTTAGGTACAGATGCGGGATTCTACATTACGGAATGCCTTTGTCAAACACGTCGCCGTGATAACAATACGATATAAGCGATCACTATTCACACAGTTAACATATTATAATAGATGAACGCGTCATCTAAACAAATAAAATATATCACACATAATAGCTCGTAGTAGGCGTAAATCATCGTCGTTACGGTGCAAAGGTAGCTTTATCGTATATGATTGTATGTACAGAATGATTCAAAATTTTCATCCGATTGTGAATTGATATTGCTCAGAAACTACAAGTGAGATCTATAATATGCAATGACACCTCCCCCGAGAGGACATCTCTAAATAACGGACCTTTTTTTCGGAACAAACTACGAGCTTTTTACAAACTGAACCTTCCGAATTTAGGACAAAATTTCAGTTAGCGGGAGTGTCTGGTATTTAGAATTTTCAATATGTATAAACATTGTCAAGTTTGTTTTCTTTAATGATAATTGATTGACATGTATTTTGAGCGTTTATTTAATGATTAAAAAACTTCCGTCAGTTATAGTGTCTCGGATAGTCAAATACAAAAAATGTATAGGCACCTATACGGCTAACCTAACCTAACGGCATACCTATACGCTGTGTTGAAGCTAGAATATGTTGAGAATATTTATAACTTTGCATCGATCTTGTACTTATCATCGTTTTTTAAAATAAAGGTAAATTTTAAAATAGGATGAAAACTTTTGAAGCGACCTGTATACTTATGATGATATAATGGACAAAAAAAAAAATAATAACGTTCCGTGTGATGGTACCACTGCGACGTCGCTCTGGGAATTCGGGTTCGGTATGGAAATCGAACGGATTGATAAAAATGAATAATCGCAACTACAGTATAAATTAGTCCTACAGCCTACAGGCGTACGGTAGCCGTTCACATATTTTACAACACTAGTGCGAGCCGCGAGTTCGATCGAGCGCAACGATAAACGCCGACGGCCTACGGGACACTCGAGTGCAATAAAATCTATAAAACCACAATAATAATACTACACATATCGTCGTCGGGCGTTCGGTTTATCGCTACTATACCTTCCTATAATTATTATTATGTTTCGCCGAACGTGCAATCGATCATTTGTTCTAGCGGCGTCGACCGTCCGCCGAGCGAAGTCTACGAGCAACGGCGGTGGCGTCGGATTTGGTCCCAGACCGCTGGACGGCGTCCGGGTGGTGGACATGAGCCGGGTGGCCGCGGGTCCTTACTGCGCGATGGTGCTGGCCGACATGGGCGCGGACGTGATCAAAGTAGAGAGACCGGTGGCCGGCGACGACAGTCGTCTTTACGGGCCGCCGTTCGTAGACGTCAGTGGCGACGGCGGTGGTGGCAAGAGCCGGTTGAGCCTGTACTTCGTCTCGCTGAACCGGAACAAGCGGAGCGTGTGTGTGGACTTCCAGCAGCCGGAAGGCCGGGCGATCATCCGGAAGTTGGTCGAGCGGTCGCACGTGCTCATCGAGAACTACATACCCGGCACGTTGGACAGGTGAGAGATTGCGCTGCAGACTGACAGATATGACTCTCTGACCAGGTGAGACACGGGACGGGAATAAAATAAAAAATCGGAGTCTCGCTAAAGCGGACCATGTAAATAACCAAATAAATAATGTAATAATAAATAATTCTTCGTCTGTATTCTGTCTGTAATTGTTTTTTTTTCAATCAAAGACATCAATCCCAACAGAGGGATTTGTTCTAAAAGTTTTATGTAGGGGGTTCTTTTTATTTATCGAACAATTTATTTTGTTGGCACTTTATTTTAGGATTAAGAAATGTTTAGATTTAGATTTGTAATAGAAATTGTCCTAAGAATAAGGACAGTTTATTGACAAATTCGAAAATAGGCCGGAGAAATTGCTGGTTTGTATGATTTGTTATGATTAAACTACATATTATAAAAATTCTAGAAAATTTACGTTTTCCACAATTTTTAAGTAAATAATTTTTATTTTGTAGTTATAATATGAAAATATTTGTTTGGTTAAGTTTTATATTTTCAGGCAAAATAAATAAATAAATAAATGTATAAATACGTCTATTTTTTACTATATTTATAGGTCAGGGATTAGTGTAACGTCCTTTAAGAATATTAAAATTACATGGGTATAGTGAATGTTAATAATATTTTAAGTGTGTATCTACGATTATGACTTTTTTTACAATAGGAATAATTCAATAATACTATAATACTTATGTTTATTGTTTGATGAAGCTATATCAGTATTAATAAAAAGTGTCTCATTGTAGTACTTAATGAAAATTAGTAATTGAAGTAGTTAAAATGATTTGCATAACTAAACTATAAATTGACTCTTTCAGATTTTCAAGAAATGTGATTTTTTTTTTTAAATTTTGGTAAACTAAAAAATACTACGAATTACAAAATATCGATAATTTTGACTCATTAATATAACAGGAACAATGTTTTGAAATAATATTTTGAAAAAAATCATTTATGTCCAAACGGGGGCGAACACAGTGAGATATTTAATTCAATATGTTTCTAAAACCAGTATTATTAAATAATAAAAACTCAATGATATTTTAAATTTTTTTTTGGTTCATGTTTACAGATAAGATTAATAGGTATCGAATGGATTTCGAATTATTCAATAAACTAATACTAGTTACTACTTATAATAGTAATACAGCATCATATATTGCCATTTCGGAAGCAAGTAATTAATTAATAATTGCTAACTTATAGAGTATATTATATTTATTATATGAGGTGTTCAAGAAGTTTAGAAAAGGACTGATAAATGATATAATTATATAATTAATATTTATGATGTGATTAAATATTTAACATAATTAACATTAAACATGCAGCAGTGTTATTCGTTTTTGCTCTATTGAGGTATTAAAATGTACAAATGGTAATTAAGTCCAAACTTTTTGAACACATAGTATATTGTTATATTATTTTTTCAGTATTTAATTTATTAAAGTTGTAAGGATCAGAAAATAAATAGAATATTAATTATGCGCAATATTTCACACTAATAACTTTCACTTTGCAGTACCTAATCATTGAAATGTACCTTCTCAAGTTTATAGGTTGAGTTAAACTTTTTAATAAAGTATTTTATTTTGCATAAGTTAAATTACATATTTGTATAGGATAATATAATAATAATATTCTGGATATTCAGTCAAACAAGAAATTAAAACTGTCATACCAATCCAGGATTAGAGCTTGACTAATAACATTTGAATTGGAGAAAAAATACTAATTTTGTGACCCAAGGCAATTTAATTAGATCTTTGGACTTTGGACGTTTCCCTTTTTTTAATAAAATTAAGCGTCATTGTTAACTACGTACAATTTAGGTCCAAATTTATTCCCAAGTAAACTATAGAATACAGCAATTTACTTGTTTCGTGGAATGCATAAATTGAAATGCACATTAAAAAAAAAAAATTATTTTGTAAATAATACAGATGATATTTGTAAACGAATAGTAGAATAATTTGGTATAAATACCTATAAATAGGGTTGCCAGATTTTAAAATCACCAAACAGGAACATCATCAAGCCAGTTTTTTTTTTATTATAGTTAGTATTGTTATATGGATATATGAAAATAATAAATATCAGTTATTTCATTTAAAATTAATAAACCAATACAATTTATAGAGATATTTATATCTAATATATTAGATATATATATATAATATATATAATATAATAGATTATTGAGAACGTTATTTTTCAATTCAATTTGGTACTTGTTTGATTTGTCTCAAGGTGGCTTTTGGAGCCTTTGAGATTACGTACACAACAACATAAACTACATTTATTTCATTTACATTTTACATTTATTAGTTATAGCTTATAAGGTAATTTTGATATTTTTAAAACTGACAATAATTGTATTTATAAAATTATATTTTATATACGATATACCTAATGGCTAATCGTATAGAAATAGAATGACAAACAAACCTGAAAACGTGTCGATACAATTTAGATAACATAATACGATGATCATATAATGCTGTAATGATATTATGTACAATATTATTTCATGTTTCGTTATTAAATAATACATTATTAAAGTTATTTTCACTGGGCTTCCATGAACCGGGATAAAATTAATGACCGCCTGGGACATCAGGACATGCTGTTAAAACCGGGAAGAACGGCAAGCCTACCTATAAAATACGCATGTTTTTTGTCAAAGTATTTTAATTTTAATTTGATAATAATTCTCAATTTCTTTACTCTAACTTTATTTTAGGCTATTAAAATTCAAATAGAAAATATATATATAAAACAAAAAGAATAAGTATTTGAAAATTAGTATTTGATTTTAAATACAGATACTTTGAGAAAATACTCTTTCAAGTACTCAAAAAGAATACAATAATATGTCTATTACTCAAGTACTTTAAAAGACTGAACTTAATACTGTTGATGTTTGTAATAAAACCAATAATTGAATAATACATGATGTCATATTTTAAAATTATGATTAGGTGTGCACGAACTCTGTGTTTTTATTGAATTGAATTTTACTTTATGATATTAGATCAATAACTTGAAACAATTCTCAAGCGTTTTTGAATAGTGTTGAAACTTACATTTAAATATTTACAAAAAAATTTGAATGGAATTTAATGCAAATAATAATATATTCTAGTATTCAGAGTTAAATTATTTATGATCGAAAAACTAATACAACCTTAGACGCATAAGTATTGGTTTGAAAATGTTTGTAAGCTAGTTGTTTACATTATCTATTATTTGTCTGATTACAAAATTGAACTGCTACCTTTGAAATCACATAATAATTAGGCAGTTTAATGTTTTTTTTTTATTTGTTTTTGTATAATTAAGCATAATAATATAATACAGCTCATAATTTATTGTTTGGTTAATTTTTCTCATCGTTTCCCATAATGTAATAAACCTATTACCTACATTATTTTTTGAACTTACTAGATAAAAACTAAACAGGTAACTGATAAGAAAGAATTCAATTAAAGTACTTATCACGTGTATATATGGAGTAAAATGAAGTTTTTTTTTAAACTTATAGTGCCCTACGCAGGCGATAGCGTATTTTTAAATGGATACAAGTTGGGCGATTCAAATGCGCGTGTCTGTGTTCTAGAAACTGCAATAATTGTTGGCCCAAAATTATAAATTACCCTATTTATAATACAGCTATATGTCACAAACTCACAACCTAAAAGTGTGTATAATTACTTATGTTTCAAATAATGTTCTATAATGTTCTAGTTAAATAAATCCTCTCAATCAGAGTGCTTTTACTAGAGCACTTTATTAAATTGAAAATAATAATAATTTTAATAGCCAAAGATGTACATGCATTATATACTGCTGCAATATATCACAAAACACTCTAAGTATTCCTCTAAAACCATGAGACACCAATACAGGTGATTTAGCATAAACAACTCATTGTTTCAAAAATTATTTACCGTTTGAATAATATTAATTTTACATAATTTTAAGTTGTTGCAAAACATAATTTATGAAAAGTAGCTTGGTGTAGCGAGGTGTCTACTCTCTGCAGTCGGGTACTCGGTCTGGGTGTACACATCGGCAGGTGTTGCTAGCTCCCGGATGGGTGACCGCCCGGGAGTCTTAGCAATATTGTATGTTATTTTATGTTGCCAGTAAATAAATAAAAAAATGCATGAAAAAAAAAATTATATGTTTTACTATTTTTTAGCCTCATTATTTATTACTTTTTATTGACAACATATAAATTTTACTTTCATATTCTATATATTATATTTAACACTCTAAATTCTAGTTATTAAGTCATAAGTATTTAGACTTTTAAGTATTGATGAGTAGAGTAGTGGATCAATATTTTGAGGGGTACCTACCACAGTATTACTCCATTCCGGTCATCAAAACTTTAAATATTAATTAAAATGTATAACATATTTTTCCAAAATTCTAATTTTGTACATTTATGTAATCCAAAAAATATTGATCTTTGAAATAAGGAATTGAAAATGTGTATTGTATTTAAACAAAGTAAAAACCTAAAAAAGGATAACGATAAAAATTATTTTTTTCAAACGTTTTTCTTGTTAATCCTTATAATTACGTAAAAGAAATGTTTTTAAAAACATTAATTGTTTTTGAAATAACGATGAGTGTATTCAAATAAAAGATTTGTCTGATATATTCAAATGTAGGTTTTTTCAATATTAATCTGGTAATTAGTAAAAGGAAATCCCAATTAAATAGCATTCATTTTATATTGATTATAGATTATTATTGAAAACCATACATTTGATGTATATTGATTTACTATAATTAGGATGACGTAGGACTTTTAGAATACACAATTATAATAGGCACCAGTTGTGATTGTATTTTGTAGTCGTATGTATACCTAAGTATTGTGGTATCAGCCAAATCCTGACATTTAAATTATAGTCCAACTGAGTTTTCTGTTCATAGTGACTGTCAAATAAATATCAAACGATACCTTTTTTACATTAATTGTAAAATATATCTCTGAAAATATGTTTACTGCAGTATATAATATAAGTACATACAACTTAGTAAGAAATTGTGATTTCGTGTAGTAGTTATTAAGTGGAAACTTTAATAAAAACGCTTTCACCTTCAAATGCATAGAATATAACGTATGTTTAAATAGATTAAACTAAAAATTAAAGGGAATTTTGTTTGTACGATTAATATTTGAAATACCTTTATAGAATAAAGATATTATAAATCATAAAATAAATAATTAATATTTGTTAGTATTAGAATATTGTAAGCACGTCATTTATGCACGCCATATCAATATCGTACTCGTATTTACTTATAATTAACCTTCCATAATAATGTCCAGTCATTACTCATTACTTTCAATTGTTACACCTTGCGGCTTACACGGATATATTAATAACTCTCGTATATCGTGTATCACGCATGACGTTAACGATGGCATGATATATAAAATATATGGATTTAGGTACTTTATGCAAAAACACACTCTCTCATAAAACGTCACACTGTGTATTCACTAAGCAGTCCAGTTGTATGTTACATTTATTGTTTGTATTACAGTTGTATTGCTGCGTATTACATTATAAATAATAATCAAAAGGTCGTATTTGTAAATATGCTGTACAAGTGTACAACTAAACCCTAAGTCTACTAAAGCTTCAATTTCAACATAATATATCTTTAGAAGTTGATAATTACTTTAATGTCAAATATGGATATTTAGGCCAACTGAGATATTTATATTTTACGAAATAATTAATCGCAGTAGTTTACCACCTTATCGGTATAATAAATAACTGGTTAGAAGTATGAAATATCTAGTTTGTTTTATAACTTGACATTAAATTGTATTATTATCTTTTGTTATTTGTTTGTGGAAATACAATATTTAGTATAATAATATGGATAAAACAATCGTATTAAATCGGCTTGTTTCTGTTTCGTTAGACATGGCATTGGATACGAAGATTTACGCAAGATAAACCAGAAATTGGTATTTTGTTCGATAACTGGTTATGGATCCAAGGGACCATGGAACCAAAAACCAGGTTATGATGTTATTGCCGCCTCAATCGGTGGTCTAATGAACGCCACCGGCGATACCGTTCCAGCAAAATGTGCTATACCTATTACCGACTTAATGACTGGCATGTATGCTCATGGTGCCATTTTAGCGGCTTTATATCGCGGCGTTGGTGACAAAATTGACTGTGACCTATTATCGACTCAGCTTTCGATGATGTTCAATTTGGGATCAAATTATTTAAACGCAGGTAATGCTTTACAAATTGTATAGTGGCTTTTTGGCTGCCTACTTCAAAACAGTAAGGTATTTTATAATAAGTATCGACGCATAAGTCAACAAGCGTACCTGTAATACATCCAAGTGTTCTACCTTTCTCATATTTCAAATATACAACGCAACTTGTAGCTTAACATTATTATGTTAGCAAATTAGGAGAATATTAGAAACTATTTCCGATGCGGAGACATCACCAGAAATATATCCATGTTTATCTCCATTGCAATATCGTTTATTAGGTAATTGTTTGGTATGAAAAATCAGTCAAAGACTTAAAATATGCCAATAAGTATTAATGTGTACAATATTATTATTAAATTAAGGACTGTTTAACTATGTGAAATGTACTGTTTACTGGTTTATTTTTTTCAAATAAATTCCATGCTGTTCATACACATTTTTGTACCTTAAAAAAATAACTTAGGCTTTTAACAATGAATATAAATACACATTTTCGACATTATCCGAACGTTTTTCAAACGTTTCAAAGGATTTTATTATCTTCACTTATTTTCAATATTTAATTGTCCAACTAATAAATTCGATTTAATTAATCGTTATTTTAATGATAACCATTTTAATTAAAACTGTAATCTTAATTATCTTCTTCATAAAACTCCTACAAAAGTTATGAGAAAATATCCTTTATTTTTAAACTCTCAGCTCAAGATGGTTCATTTTTTGTGGTTCAAACATTAGTATTATGACATTATTGAAAAAAACATATTTTAATTCGGGATGCAAAAATTATATTAAATGTATGGTTTAAGAGTTGTGATAAATTTGGAATAATTTGATTCATGAATACCTTTAATAAAAAATAATATACAACTGTTAAACAATTATATTAAACATAGAACCTATAGCTTAGCAATTAGAATAATTATAATGTTGCACTTATTATATTAAGTCTAAAGTTGTAGTTTGTTTATAAATGTTTAGAGGCAAAACATTTATAAACAATCAGCATATTGTAATATGCAACACTTTGTGTTTAATGTATATTTCGCATATCATACATATTAGCTTTTTAATACACAAATATCCATCTGAAGCAACTCAGTCTTTGTGTGTTATAAATTCACACATTATTAATTATTATGTATGAAAAAATTAATTTTTTAAAGGGATGTTAACGAAACGATGGGGTACTGAGCATGAAAGCGTAGTTCCTTACAAGGCCTTTAAAACAGCAAATGGTTTCCTTACTTTTGGTACCGGCAACGAAGCACAATTTAAATCATTTTGCGATCGAGTATCAATTCCAGAATTAGCTACGGACGAGCGATTCAAGAACAACGAATGTCGCGTTAAGAATAGAGAACAGTTGTATAACATAATTGAACCAATTTTAGAATCCAAAACAAACGAAGAGTGGATGACGATTTTCGAAGGAGTACCTTTTCCTTACGGTCCCGTCAATGATATGGCACAAGTACGTTCATATTTGTTTGCATATTAAAGAGCTATCAGGACAAGTAACGATTCATATTCTATAAATAATACGCTTATAAACACCTTTTATATTAGTTTATTTCATTATTAATTTTTTTTTAAGTTTAATCATTATCTTTAATCACGGTTTTTGAAATTCTTTATGGTCATAGTTTAATTAAGATCTTTGCCTTAAACTTTTGCCCATTATTATTAATATACGAAGAAAATGAAAAATGATACCCTAATTTGTTTTCATTTACATCGTTGTGCTTTAAGTTTGGATTTACACGATGTACTGGCTGATGTGTTTCTTCAATACAAAATAATAGAGATAGTTTGTTTTCTACAATGTTTTTGTGTTTTGTTTCACGGATCCATAACTGCTAGAACTTAGGATTAATGTTTTCTTCTCAACCCTAGTTATATAAAATAGCTCAAACTTTTGGTGGATAGTTTTGAAAAAGAAAGTATTTCACCAGAGGAATCAAAATATATTACAACATAATATCCTATGTAGGTGTAATATGCAGAGAAGCTTATTGTTAATGTGAAGTACAAACAATAATCCATCAATCAATTATACACAATAAGCTCAATCTTCTCCTTCGTTTCTCCTTCAACACAAATTGAAATTATCTGTATGGTCTTATGGATGATACTTTAAATAATGTGTATTGTAATATAATATATAAATTGATTTTATTTGTAATATTATACAATCAATAACTTTACCCTTTTGCTGTAAAAATGTATTGAGATGAGTAATGGTGTGTTTTATTTCCTATATCTGAATAATTTAGCACAGTTTTGCCATGGTCTTTTGTATGAAACTTAAACGTTACCCATACTTTTAAAAATTATTAAATTTAAAAATAAAATTTGATATGAATATAAAATGTATGGTTATAATGTTGATTTTTATAGGCTTTTAACAACGAACATGTTAAGGATATAAATATTGTCCAAGATGTTGACTGCTCATATAACGTAAAACTTAAAATTGTCGGTCCAGCAGTTACCTTCAAGAATAGCAGTAATGCAATCCGAAGAGAGCCTCCGTTGTTGGGTCAACATACAAATGAAGTGTTAACATCTTTAGGATACAGCACTAATGAAATTGAATTATTGCGTTCAAAAACCGTAATATGATTTTTAATGTTTTCCTTTTTTACTTTTTTTTTTTACATTAACTCTTGGTACCTTTTTGTTACTTCATAAATATATTTTGTATTACATTTTTGAAAAAAATTGTGTTTAAATTTATCGAGAAATCGACAGTTCAATTATTCTACCTTGTAAATACTATGCCAATTTGCACATACTGTGGTCGTTCTACCATAAACCGGTCACCAACTTTCCAACAGCCATTGGTATGCATATGAATGTCACAAAAAGATCGACGATGGACAAGTTTGCCAAAAATGTGTTGGTTACACTGTAAATATATAGAAAAACATCAACATTCACTTCGTATGTATTATAAATATTATTTTTTTTAGGTGATAGAGGTAGTAAATTGGTATTACATATTGCCTCTTCCCACCACCACTTTGCATTAGTAGGTACTCGTGGGACATTGGTACACTTTAAAAAATATTATTATACATATTTTATTTTAATTCGCATCCCTTTAGTTGAACCTGCATTTAAAGTACTTATCAGTTGTTTTTTGATTTTATCTGACGTAAACATGCTTGCACTATATAATATAATACAATAATAGCTTTGGAACGACTAACGACGTAAGTCATCGTCATCAGTAATTAAGTATTATATAATAATATGAGCTACCTAATATGTCGGCCATTGTATCATGATTATTTTGAGAACCGTCATGTATATACAGCGGAATGATGCTCAAATTTCCAAAGAAATGGTAGGTACTTATGTTTTACTGCAGCGTGTTTAAATTCTCGGAAATAATGTTGGGAATCGATTCAATTATTGGTTAAAGGTCAGTTTTAATCCAAAAACTTAATAATACTATAATATTACTATAATACGTGGAACATGACGGTATTTATCTTTATTACGATGTATCGGAGCCATAGAGAGTATGGATGCCCATCGACCCATGATTCCCATACTTAAAAAGTGTCTACACAAGTGAATCTCTGTAATCAGTATTAAAATCCCGAGCTACCGCTTTTGTGCCATTGCGACTATCGTAGAACTACAATTACGTGTGTTAAGTTAGCCCTTCACTCCAACGTAAACGCTCCAAATAAATTACTACATATACATTTGAATGGTAACTGAATTTATAGTAGCTATACCATATAAACGCTATAGTACGTGCATTTCTTGCTGTTTAATTTTGATCACAGAGATTCATTTCGATGGACACTTTTCAAGAGTCGTTGGGCAACCATACTATTTTTTAATCGTGTGACGTACCCAGGGTTGAAATATATCAAGTACCTATAATATCTCAATCATGGATTTTCCGTCGAATGTTCATGATAATCGTGTGTACTTACATCAATTATTGAATTATCATTTTGTATGACTGAGGCGCAAAAGTTAAGCGTTATGGTTAGAAACGTTTCATTGCACGAACCAAAAAACTTCCGAAAACTTCTAAACGGTGGTATTGGAAAGAAA
This sequence comes from Myzus persicae, assembly GCF_001856785.1. NCBI lineage: Eukaryota > Metazoa > Arthropoda > Insecta > Hemiptera > Aphididae > Myzus > Myzus persicae. The sequence continues at coordinate 133,857 of NW_019103863.1, forward strand.
TATTAGACCTTATTATAAGTTGAAAATAAAATAATACCATTTATTGCGCTTTCCTGTAAAATTAACCGCGTAAGTCATTATTGTCCCCAATTTATTCAACACTACTGTGCAATTACAATAATGTGAAGTCTCAGCCTGCACAGTGAACACAAATGCATAATTATATAACTATATTGTGGTGATATTATTGATATTTTTAAGGTGACAATTTTTTACGATTGTTTGCTGTTATAATAACAAATTACTTTCACTAATTATTTCTTTGTAAAAATATTTTTTAAGTATTTTCTTGTTTGTCATCTCATCTTGTCGCCCCGTTGAACCGATAGAGGAATTCGGGGATGTTATTTTGATTTCTGGCAATCGCTAGCTGTTTGATGGTTAATTGACTCTACACGTTGTGCTTTAGGTCGGGTCATCTTATTTGCAAACTGAGTAGCCGTGTTTGTATTTCGTATGCATTATTCTTAGATACATTGAGATGACATCATCTATCCAATTTAAATTGTGTTTTTTTTCAACGTCTGGTTCTCCATTTTACTTCGCTGAGTTAGGATTTTTTCTCTACTTGCACAACTATTATATCAGTTTGTATATTGATATATTATCATTTACAACGTTTTCGTACCTGCGAAGTTTTAATTAATTTTTTTTGCCGTAGTTATTTGTGTAATCTTTCGCCAATTTATATTTTTCGTTTCTTTTGATATGGCTATGCCCTTTTACGTTTTATCCTTGTATCCAAGCAATAGTGACAATGTTTTCGTAGTTTCGTGCTTCTGGCATTATTTTCGATTTCAGGCTTTTTTTATATTATTATAATTAATCATTAATACGATTAATAATCATCTCCGAAAATCGACGTAAAAGTTATTGAACGTATTTGGTTATAAAGCCGTATGCATATGTGCATAAAAAATTTAACGTTCTGAAAACGTCTTATATGCTCCGGTCGAATATATCACATATTAGCTTTTTTCCATGCTATATTACAGTCCACAGTTAAACTTAAAGTGACCACGATATTATTATTCCCACTTCAGTTTCATCGCTTATTGTATATTTATTATATTGTTGTACTTATACGTGTACGCGTGACGTAGGTACCTACCCACAGTATGTGCGTATTTTTTTGGACTTTCCGCGTCGTAATGAATTTCAATAAAATATAGACGGTCACCGATTAAATTTAATACTATGGTGCTCGGACGCTGATAATGTTTTTTTATAATACATAATATTATACTATTACAGACATGGTATCGTTTCGAAGGACGAGTTATGGTAATTTCCCATCGCATAATTATTAAATGGACCAGGAGACGTATTCACTGAAACGTTTCCAAATGGCGGTCGACTTATATTATAATATTATAGTTATTATATTTTTTTATTCATGTCTGCCGATGCTGCCTGATAATACAAATAATAACTATCATTATTATAATAATTGTATGTATATTATTATTATTATTATTATGCTTTTGGGATTGCAGTCCACCCCGACCTACCGCTTCTCGCTAAGAATCATTCGCGGGCGTGATTGTCTCCTCAGTATTAATATTATTACCGTCCGCAATCAGTGCCCAATACACAATATTATAGTCTTAATTTTTAAAAATATTTTCACACGTGATATTATAATATTTTACGAGATTATCTTAGGTAACTACACCGTTGTAAGAAACTTTCAAAATTTTAAATATATTATTCTTTTGTTTATTACCTATGATACTATTTATAATATATCGTAACCTTATTCGTATATAAATGTGAATTACGCAAATGCCATGTTTGTGAATTTATCGAGTACAACTATGTATAATATTATGCTCATCGTAATTATTTGATGTTCACCTATCATGAATTTTCATACGAATTATGCATATCCAAGTTATTATAAATGTAGTAGCAGTGTTATGAGGATTTCAGTAGTGATAAGACTTCGTCAAATATGAAGATTACTCTTGTAATATACTATCACAGTTAATTTTTACTACGAAATTAAAATGTATATATTTTTTTATAAGTGATATGGACAAGCTCACAGTTATACTATTTATGTGTATGTTGTAACGGGAAAAATTTGTTATTTGGAACAATTAAATTCAGAAATAATTTAATAACTATGTTATTGAAATGCTCAAATATTTTTTTTTTTTTTTTAATAACATATCGTGGTGGGTAACCTGAAGTTGTACTCTATAAAATAGAGCTGATAAGTGATAATTCATGTCTGATGAAGTGATGATGAACCTATTCAAGAACCAATTAAAAGAAAATAATCTGGTGGAGAAATTGTTTTAAGAATTTTTTTACCAATTTTTCCTCCCTTTTAGACACTGGGCAAATGTGTTTGATGTTCTATACGTGAAAGACTTGAACTCTAGTCCAGTGTTTCTTAACGTGGGTGGTACCAACCCCTAGGGGGTACTTCGGTCCTACAGGGGGGCGGTAGGTTTAAAGTGGCGGTGGAGTTATAGTGAGCTCTAAAATGCGAAATAATGGAAAAAATAAAAAAAACTCCAGTGTCCAGTGACACTTATCATTATATTATTAAATATTAAGAGTTTTCATTTTAATTTAAAATACTGGTTCATAAATGTATGCATTTTTTTTTATTGTTTGGAAGCGGGGCGTAAGCCGTCAGTTATTTTGGTGAAGAGGCGCTGAACCAAGGAAGGCTAAGAACCACTGCTCCAGACCATATTGCTTGACGCACACACGAAAATCACTAAACATCAAGGGTTTCAAATATCTGAGTTTCGCTCAACCTTATATTTCTATGAATGTTTTTATCAGCTTATATGGTTATTGTAAATAAAATTATAAAGGTTTCACACAAACCAAATATTTGTATAGAATTTTGCATATAATTTTAAGAACCCCCAACGGACCATTGAAATATGTTATAATAACAGACAGAGGATAAAACCTAAACGTTGAAAGTTATTGAACTTTTAAAAATGTGTTGTTAAACATAAATTTATTATCTTAAATTAACTTTTTACAAAATGTTAATATAGCTCAACAATTATTACAACTGATAACATATAATTAAACATATAAAATAATATCACGATTAATAGACGACTGTCTATTTATTATAACAATCGTTTAAAAGAATATAATATAGATAATATATATATTAGACAAGTACCACTAAAATGGCAGAATATAAAATTTGCAGTTATTGATTATATCTACAGCAATACGTCAATTATAGATAACCATTTATTTTTATATTTTATAACAATACAAATAAAATATACTTTGTATCCATCTACCAAAATCAACATTAGTTGTTCTCGATTGCTATTATTTTAAAAATAATAATTCTACAAGGACTTAAAATACTCACTGACCATATATTTAAGACTAAAATCAAATCATATAAACTTGATGTTATAGTAGAATGGTATAATATTAACAAAATAATTATAATGAAAACTGTTGGTACAAATTATTTATCAAATAGATGAACTTATTTTGTGTTTGATAATTAATTACTCTCTTTAAGGTGTTTGATTGATAGTTATATAACATTTTAAATTGTTGAAATCTAGGCAAACATTTAATAGGTTAGATTTGTAACTAGAGCTAGGATTTATATAAGATAATAAATGGTAAAGTATGCATAATATTTTTAAAAATATTCAAAATGATGCAAAAAAAATATTTCAAATTATAGTAAGTATTATATTATAAGTTCTAAAAACTTCGCTAGAAAATTTTTGAACAAGTTTTCATAATTTAGCACCTTCACATTGAACTTTAGACATTCTGTGAAATCATTTGTATAAATGTTACACTAAATTTCACTCACAAAATATTAATAATAATAAAATAAATTATGCCAAAAATAAATATGATAGAAATTCAAAAGTCTTTAGTCAATAATATAATAATACAGTTACACCACGTATACAAAGGGTTTAAAGTATGAAATGCAGAAATATTTGATGATGATGATATTTTGTTGGATTAATTTTTATAGAATTTGTAAGTTTAGATGTTAATATACTGGGAATTTAAATACATAGTTGATCAGTTTTCACATCTTGTAGAATCGTAGTTTGAATAACAGTTATTAAAATGCCAAATAATATATATTTATATCCACATCATCTGGTACTAAAGTGAGCGAAGCGAGAGTGCGACACTTGTATAGGTAATCTGCAATACCTGATCTCTGGTCCCTGCTTGGGATTTTTACTAATTTTTTTAATTTATATGGAATTATTGGTATTATAATGTTTGTGTAACATTGAGACATTGAGTATATAATATATTATATGCACATATGATGTAGATAGAAATTTTAAAGGTACATAATAGTTATTATATTACTCATGACATCGAGGCAAGTGTCTATAATGTTGCTCTATGAAGGATCAGTATAATTGAGTAGGTATGTACAGTATTATCATTATATATTTATATCAATAAATTAAAAAAAAATGTAATTAGATATTCGTAAAAAGATCATGATAATAATAATAATAACAATAAGAATAATAATTAAGTAAAAAACATAATAGTAGTTTTTTACGAGTAGTTTTTTCTGAGTATGGACATAGTACATCAAGCTTTATATACATTATAATACATTAATTATATAATATAAAAATTAATTCAAGCAAATTAACACAGTAGCATAGGTACGTAATATTACAAAATGAACTCTTTTTCATTTACAGAACAGCGAGGTTTGATATCGTTGCAGTTCGTGTTTGGACTGTATTGTTTTGGCGTAGCTGGGCCAGGGTGAAACACAGCCGACGTGGGTTGCGGAACGAGCCGTATCCACTTGTTGTGCTTTTCTCGGTCAGCCCCTTCTGAAACCGATTAATGAAAATCCAGACTTATAATTTATTTATCAAATCGTTTGTTACGCGGTTCTATATTACGAGTGTTTTGAGGTATACAAAAAATTGTCTTTGTATTTCATATTGCTTGGACAATAAAATAATACAGTATCTATACATCATGCTTATTAAACATTTTTGGGTTTGAATTACAGTGTAAATCGTTATAGGCATACATGCTTAATCCGTTGACTTTAAATTTTAGTTAAGTTTAAATTAATCCATCATATAGCTTATTATTAATTTATAATCGTATATTTCATTGTATTCATGTAAGTAAAATGTATCTGCATGAAATATTATCTTATTACGTTGATACATGGAATATATTGGTAGGAAATTTTAAACCTATTGATGGGAATTTTGTATTGTAAATAATTTAATTTTAATACGTGCTGAAAAAGATGCCCCGAAACATCAACATAATACATTTCACATTATCAGGACAATTGTATATATATTATATATTTAAAATATGTAATAATTAGTGTGTATTTGACCTTTTAACCACGTGCGGCCCCTAATAACAATTGCACGTGGCTCGTGGGTAAAATTTATAATTTGTATGAAAATATAGACATTATGTATAAAAACCACGAACTAAGATGGTATGCACTTGAAATGGTGTATTGAAACTTTGTTTGTTTGAAGATAGTTTATTAAATTAATACCTATACCTACCTAATCTACTTAAATTACCTAACAGTTATTAGGTACCTACCTTAAATAATCTAAATTTGATGTGACTATACATTTTTGTTTGAAATAAAATAAGGTTTAAATTGTGGTCCGAGAAAAATGTTTATTTATTTTTCGGCACTTGACAGCATCAAAAAGGTTGCTGAGTTGCAGACCTCTGATGTATAATATTGACCTATATTGACATTATACCCCATCATTATAAAATAAAAGTTTATTTTTTCATTTTAAAGTCTATTTTTTTTATCCAATATAAATTTGAAGAAATATGACCTACGGGCTACGACATAACATGTGATGTTGATTTTTAATATGGGCAAATATTATATTTTCTCTGTAAAATAAATGTATAGACTCGTACTTATCTATTGTACACAATAGGAAGATTGCATTTTTATCATTGGAAGTCGTAGACTATCAACTTACTTTGCATCGATTTCTTCTTCTCGGTTTAGCGATTCCAGTATTACATACAAAACCCTTAATTGTTCTTCGGAAATTCCTTGTCATAAAACAATACAGCAAAGGATTGATTGCTGAATTTGCATGGCCTAAAAGTAGTGTAAAAGGATACCACTTCATTAAATACTCCTAAAAAAAATGAATGTTATATAATATATATCGTATGAATAAATACAAAATAGTTTGGTGCAATAATCGCAAATACCTGATCTAGACCAAATTTATCAAGTGTGATATCTAAATCTAAGAAAAGTGTTAATAAGTTGTATGGTAACCAACACAATGCAAATATTACTGCTAAGACAAAGAGTATTCTTGCTACTCTACGTCTCTCACGTACCATTCTGACCTGAAAATTAAAATACAATTTATAGGTGCTAATTATTTATTGAGTTTTTTTGAAATTGTTTTTAGGAAAATATAGCAAAGTAGTTAAAAATAAAACAATATAAAATATTTTGATACTTAAATAATGGCAAAATTAAAATCAGGTTAAATTGATTATTTTAATAATTCATATTAAATTATTGTGTGAAATGTAAACATCTGAATAACACAACTTATTTGTTTTATAACAAATTAAAATTTATAATTTCACAATTATTTCATTTCTGCTCAAAATGTATAACTAGGCAATTATTAAGAACAATTGAATTTGTTAAACAGTATAAAATATAAATTATATTATACATATATAATATATATAAATAGGTCGTTTTATAAACATGGACGAAAACTATTTAGAAATAACTTTATTGAAGAATTTTTTTGCATCAAAGTCTATATTTTTTTATTAATGTCTATTGTACATAATATACTCCGAATTAAGTGTGAAACACAATATCGGGCATATGACAGGGAGGCTGTGGAGACAAGCGTGAATGGCACTTTGCCTGTGTTCTTAATGTTTATAATGCGTTTTAAGTACCTAAAATGCGTCGTTCGAAATTAAGACACACCATGATTAACACATACACCAAATCCCGTAAACCATTAAAAATAAGGATATAACGGATAACAACAAAAATAAAATCAGAGAGCCCACGAAAATAGAATAAAAATATTACTCATTTAAATTCCGTTCACGTTTATGAAACATCCTATATAATAATATATTGATTAACCTGTTGAACACTTATCATGCCCTGCTGGTCATCAAATGGTGGTCGTACGGCCCATAGTCTTCGACCCATCAATGTGTAGGCTCCAGTCACTAGAAAACCAGGTGTAGCATACACCAGAACAAAACATAGAATACCTGTAAATTGCAATGGATTTTTACTTTTTGAACTGTAGGTATATATTTTAAACATTTTTTGTAATTTTATTTCTTTCATTAACACCTATTATAGATAAAGATAAGTCTTATAACATAAAATGTACCATAAACGTGTTTAGATAACGTAGATTTTGCATGTGGATTTCCCCAGTCCTCTATGCACCAGGCCAAACCATATCTATGGACAGCATCGATTAGTATTGGATCATCTCCCAACTCCACAGATTCTGTTTGACGGACCCATAAAACTGGGCCGAATATAGTCATGGACACAAGCCATAAAGCAAGTATGACCTGTCAATAAACAATCAGATACATTAACTTAAAAAGTAAATCACATTTTTTTTCAGTTTAAAATTCATGCATATTTATAAAAAAATAAGTGACCAGTACCTAACTAAAATGATAATTTAGAAAAAATTCTGAATTATTAGATAATGGAGATCCGTATTCCATTAGTTCAGTTTATGTTCTTAATGTATGAAAAAATGTTTAAGATGGGTTGAAAAATTATAAGGAAGTAAGTATATGTGTACACACATATTATTGATGACTGATGAGTAATTAAGTTCTTATCTCAAGGTAAACTTAATAGTTTCAACGAGGACGACTTCTGGCTGTAGCTCTATAAATTAAAATTCAGAAAGTGAAATTTCGACCGATGAATATGAAAAATTATTATTTGGACAAAAAATTATTTTGATGTTATTTAAAAATTAAAAAATCTTAGAGAAGATAAAATGTACTAAATATTTATAAAAAATTCAAGCAATATTATATTATTTGCTGTAGGCACTACCATAATATGTATGGTTTGGGTTTGATATCATTTTTAACTCTGAGTATTAAGTCTTGCAAATGTAATACGAGAATCCGCATGGAAGATTTTACATTAAAAAAAAAATATATCGGAAATATAAAATCATCACTGTTTATATTCATTTTTTATTAGAACTTCAATTTTTAACAAAATTGAATATTCAAACCAAAAGTAACGATTATTGTTCATTGATCTGTTTTTTAAATTCAAAATAGTATTAAATATCCGAGACGTCTTGTTAAATTTAAATTATTTTTTTCTATAGGTACACAAGCGATGTTTTTAACAAAATTAAGTTCAACGTACCAAATCAAGAAAATACTAATAATAATATAGGTACATATAGAACAACATAATTATGTATATCCTCAAAACAAAATGCTGACCCACCAGTTTCCTTCGTACAGAAAAAATGTTTTCACTCACAATGATTTGAATTAAAATTGAACTGTTCAATTACAATGACCTACCCAATGATGAGATATACTTGAAAAGTTGAAACCATTATACAGCAGAAGAGAGTTTTCCGGTCATAAAAAAAATCCATACATTTATATAATTCGCACACATACAACAATGGTTTGTTTAAAAGTCACAGGAAGTGTATTTCAAGAATTGTATAATTTCGGGTTTTGAACAAATTTATAATCTTCGTTAAAATGTATGTAAGTATGGTGTCTGAAGTGCTTACATTGTATAGTTGTATTTGTACAAACCTTGAATAAATCAACTCTGCGCAAACACGCAATATAATTTGTGAAATGCAAAATGTACAATTTTAACTTTTATGTGTATCATAATATTGTATTTGAATATTAGTTCTATTTTTGAACAAATATATATATTTTTAGACACTTTCGAATGCATTAAATACCACTTGAAAGTTAAAAACATTTTTTCGAGTGAGTTATTTTATTTATTTGTTTTATTTAAATTAATTTTGATTGACATTTATTAAAACACCTACCTAATGAAATATCTGTTTGAAAAATTCGATAAGGTGATTTTATAATAACGAACAATGTTTTGAGTGAGGTTATCTGAGAGGAGAGATAACAGGTGTTTCTAGTACCCGGTCTGTATGCGTGGTCAAATAATATACCACATTCATATTGTGCGGCGTAATGTATAGGCAATATAGGTACATTACTTTGTTACAGCATTAACATTTAAAATGTTATTTGACGTAATATCATTGATTATAAATAGTAGTACTATTTATAATCAATGGTGATATGCTGTAATCTTGAAAGAATATTAACTGTACTGTTTTATAAACGTAATGAACATAAATTCAAAAATTAGAGTTTCGTAAGCATGCTCAGCGTGGCCCAAATATTATGTTTGAAATAAATAATTTTAAATGATCATAATAAAAATCCAAGTGGAGTTACGTATCTGACCGGGCATATTCAAACACATCATTTATGATCACCTGAACGTGTAATAATGATTTAATATTTTGGAAAATCTGGAATTATTTAAATCATTGCTTTTTATCTTCTTTTAGTTCTACAATAATTTAAAAACACACTTTATTTTAACTCAAATATTTGATTACAGTATCATACAACATTATATTATTGGAAGTGTAGTTTTGGCATATTGTATTATTTTTGTTTTTATAGTATTATCTGACAACGTTAAAACAATTTTTTTAGACGTATTGTATTATTTGCATCAATGTCATTTTTAAAACGATACAAATAACAATTATTTGTACATAACGTTATATTCAACTTACGTATATGGTTGATTTTCGATTGAGTACTTTTCTGAATGACATCGAATGTTCGATAGCTAAATATCTATCGATACTCATTGCAGCTATAGTAAAAACGCTTGCTCCAACTGAAACACCTATCAATAAAATGATATAATATTTATTAAACAGAAATGTAACAAAAAAACCTAAGACTTAGACATTGTATGTCTAATTTCTTTACATTCATATCTATTTTAGACGTTTATAACCTCCAATTTTTAAGTGTCACGACTTACGACACTGCATTAAACTATATTCCAAAAATTGTACAAGAAATATAGTTATTATAATTTTCATTTTATGTTCTACATTTGTCACCATTTTCTAACAATATTAGGAAATAATGAAATCAAATTGGACGATTCATTGAATTGACCACAATTTTTGTGGCGGTGTTCAAACTGGTGCGTTATATTACAACATTATTTAAGTAAATGATAGCTAGATGATCAATTGATTTTACAAAAATATCATTGTGGGCTCATATTTTTATTATTTTGGGAAATAATGATGATCGATATGACCACACGTCTTAGATTATCATAATATTTTTCTCGATATTATTTTCTAATTACAGAACGAATTTATTGCTATCAGAAATTTATTTCTATAGAATTTATTAAGAACTCTTTGTTTAAAATATACATGTATCAATATTTACTTTAGGAAAAGGAGCAGTTTTTCTACCTGCATGATAATGTATTGTTTTTCAACAACATTTCAAATACTACGCCGTTCATTTCTATGGTTTTTCCTCCACAGTGATTATAATCCTTGCGTTTTGAAAGCTTTATCCTAGTGGCTACTCATATAATATTTGGACAGTGGTACTGCAAGCCACGTTCACGTTTTGTTATTTTATTTTACATTAGCATATTAATTGGTTCAAATGTAATTTAATTATAATTTTCCCATGTAGAAATTATACACGAATGTAAAATCATCTATCTGTTATTAGGGCAAGTGATTAATAAATTGCGTACTTAACATAATAATACAAATGAAACATTTTAGGTGAATCTAACAGTATTTTGTTTGTATGTGTTGACAAGTGTATCTTGACGATCTTGGCTTAAAAAAAAAAATTGAAAAAATATTCTAATAATGATTTACAAATTTGAAGTTGTATCTAAGACTACTTTTATTAAGTTGTATATGATGCGTGTTATTTTTGAAAAGAAATTCTTTTGCTGATAATTCTTAAAGTTATTTGTTTTTTTTTTATTGTATTAATCTATTTCGTCTCACTGTAGTCACATGTGGACTTTTACTAATCCTTCGAGCCTATAGTAGAAAAAAATAGTAAGGTGGTAGAATGTTTTTTTCACCTTTTTGTTTGGCAAGTTTCAAACTTTAATTAGAAAAAGTTATTTGTTTATTACTAGATTACGGTTGTCAGTGATGAAGTACTCAAAAGCAATTGTTTTTAAGGTGATTTTATTCAAAATCATTGATATTAAGACAAATATTTGATTGTATTGCTTGCCATTGCTAATTTGCATTGCATGAATGTAGCTAAAAATTATTGATTGGCATTCAAAAAAAAAGAAGGAAAAGCTTAAAATAGTAATATTATGTTAGGTTAGGAATTGGTTATTCCCGGGAACTTCATTTGTCGGGTATAATTTGTTAGGTGTTCCTGGAATTTCCAGGAAACACGCCAGAATTTGTGGAAATAGTAAATCATTTGTATTGTGGAAACGAATTATAATTTTCGCATCATATAATATTATGGGGTATTTCATTTTAATACTTAAGTTTTTCTTTGCTACACTTTAGTATGAAAATAACTTAAAAAGCTTAAAAATATGAAATACTGAACATTAGGTTTGAATTGGTATATTTATAGTACCTATGTACCTATGTATGTTTCTACTTATTCTGGAGAGATTGGTGGGTTTTTTTACAATTTTTTTTTACATTCATTACAATTCTCTATTTTTTTTTTTTATTACATTTGTTCCAAAAATGAAATAAACAAACAATAAAACTACGTAGGTACTATTTTTTTTTTTTTAAATTCAATGTTTTATGTAATTACAAAATAAATAATATTAAATAATAAATAATATGTAACATAGATGGCAAAAGATTAAGACCAAAAACAAGAAACGTGGCTTAGCGTGGCGCGTTGGCTGCTACCAGTTCGGGAATGCGACTGGGAGTAAGTAACGGCCATAGCTACTAGCTCTCGGATGGGTGACCACCCGGGTTCATAGTAGTTAAAAACCTTGCCACACATACATGTGTTTGCTACCTACCGTAACAACCCAAAACAATCGTAAAAACAACCTACCGTACCAACCTTACCCCTACCACAGTTCATAACCCCTACAACAGCTAATGGCTTTAGTCGCCGGGCTTAAGTTCAATAAAAAAAAAAAAAAAACAAGAAACATACGAAGAAAGGACTTTTCAGCAATAAAACCTCAGAGGTACTAAATAAAAATGTTGTCCAACAACTATTTCATAACTTTTGGTAATAATAAAATATTTAAAAAGAATTCCTATAAATACATAAATGCATTTATTATTTCTAAAATATTTAAAAAAAATTTTAAAATTCAAAATGTCACTATTAATTAATATAAGTTCCTAAATAGGTATTACGAAACCAGGAGATAACACTGAAAGTTAATATACGCAATACCAAATTAAATATACGAATTTATATTTCTAGACGTCTTGTCAACATCCTGAGAAAGGTTTTTGGGACACCACGACAAACTTAAAAAACCAGAACACTTGAAGTCCATGTTTAGGGGCACCTAAAATGTATAACTGCTCAAGTCAGCATCCATTATAACTAGATATAACTTGATCAAATTAATGTGGGGGGGCTGGTCGTTGGGTTAGGTTTTCCATAGGTTTGATCAGCTGGATTGTACCTTTTTAATATAATGCCTAGTCGTCTCTATTTATTGTTCCAGGATGACCAAATATATTAATAATAATACAGTATAGTAGGTTCATAATAATATTAACTGTATAGTATAATATCAGCTTTGAAATATTCTTTAAGTATTATAACTACGGTATGAAGTTTATTTATTACCATGCACCCACTAATTACGCATTGTAAAGTTTTTTCAAATATTTTATTTTTTATTCTATACATTTCCATATATTTTAATCAAATAATGTTGTACCTCGTTGTGTCTGTTAAAATTTGTAAATGTCAAACGTAAAATATAGTTTAAATTATTCATTTTTAATATTATTAAATTCTGAGTGCATTATTTAGTTTTTGTCTATAGTTATTTTTTTCTAACCAAAAGAGTTAAGACAGAAGGATTTGATCTAAAAGTGTAATTTAGTTCTTTTTAATGATTGAACAATTTATTTTGTTGATACTTCAAACTAAAGAAATGTTTTTTTTCTAATTGGCCTTGGTAACTTCTCAAGATTTTATGCGTATTTCACATAATAATATTTTATTTTGGGTGCTACGATTTAATCACATTTCGGTCCCCGAGCATTCTAAATCGGTCATTAACAAATCGATAGTTTGATCTAAAAAAAAACTACTGACAAATTTAGAAAATTGGCGAGAAAGATAATTAATTTGTTATAGTTCAAAGCTACACAGGGCGATGCAACAAGTATGCTCACCCAAATTGTTTTCTTTAATAATGAAGTTTTTCAAAATCTGATTTTTGGAGTCTTTAAATATACTCAAAGACCATATTTTCATATTCTTGAGATTTTTTGTGCCACTTAACGAGTGTCCTGTGGCGATACGAACCTTTGTTTTTCAAATGAGAACCCCACTTTTTTCTTTAAATTATTTAGCGGATAATTTTTTTGATAATTTTGATATATCAAAATCAAAATTCGGATTAGTGATTTCCAGGTTATTGAACAATTTGTACTATAGTCCATAATATGGATATGCTTATACAGTTCTACACATGAAAAAAGAAAAATAACTAAATAAATCAAGAAGGATTTTACTTGCTATTTACCTAAGTGTTTGACTAAATGAATATAAAATTACGTATTACTTTTTATTATGTGTATAGACTATAGATAACAACGTATCCTTATATCATTCTTCCCTATTATAAAGGTATTTCTGTGTTATTCATAAAGTGTTTTTAATCATCAATGTTAGCATTGTTTATTAATTTTTCAATAGCATTTTATATTTTTTATATTTAATTTCTATGTCTATCAAATATAAATTAACAATATTAAAAAATAAAACGTAAGAATGTAATTAGTCGTTTGCACTGTGGTCTACAACATACAATTGTTCATTCAATAGATTTAAATTTATTACTTAAAAGTTAAAATATTGAATCCAGTTTTTCCGTTTTCCAATGATTAACTGAAGTAACCAAACCGTCTAATAAACCTTTCTAAAGTCGTTAATTTACTATCCATCTTTATCAATTCACTAGTATGGTTATCTTGCACTGACATAAACAGTCTAATGACGTCATTAATCGTGTGTTCAGATCGCGTATTATGAAAACTAGACTAGTGGATTTCACAATAGTTCGCATAGCCACTTGTTTCAGCATTGTTGAATAGGAATTATAATTTTGAAACTAAATGGGTATCACTGAATAATAACAAAACTCAAGCGCAGACGGAAAACACACCCCCTCGCTACAAGAGACTGTATAAATCGTTATTATTTTTTTTTTTACTTAAACACTTGAAGGTTTTTTATTTTTCTTAAAAATACAATTTTCATTCTATTTTTTAGAAACTGACGTTTACATTTTACAAGAAATCCATAGACCAGTTATATTATACCTTGTAAATACGATGTCAATTTGCACATTGTCTCGCCGTACAGCCACAAACCGGTCACCGACTGTCCAACGGCCATTGGCATGCATATGAATGTCACTAGAAGATCGGCGATGGACAAGTTCACCAAAAAGTAATTGGTCACACTGTAAATATTAAAAAATCAAACTTCAAGGTTCACTTCTTGTTTATTGTAAAAACAATTTTTTTTTGGAATGCCAGTGAATGGTATTACATATTATTAGGTATTTTTCACCACCGCCACCAATTTGCATTAGGTAGTACCCGCCTATAGTTATTACTCATGAGATATTAGTACACTTGAGCATTATAAACATATTAATGTTACTATACAAATAATATTTTATTTCGCATTCGTTCAATATTTGACTTGAGTTTTTAATTTTTATGCTGTTTATCAGTTTTTTGATTTTATCGGACGTACACGTCGGGTATACCAATAATTCAATAACAGCGTTGAAACGACGTGACGCATCAAAATAATAACACCTATTCAATTGTATAATTTGATCTACCACGTCGGTCATCGTATCGTGTCATCAACTAAATTACATTAGTATAATACCTCTATTCAGACAGAAAAGTGGGTAGTTCAAAATCACGCTCTTCGAACATTAATTACTCCAGTGAGTATTGAGTTTTGTTTATAGTAATGTTGATTGTGTTTTGTCTTCGATTTCTTTCTCTAATTATGGTACCTATATACGGCTCTAAGGCTATTATGTACTTAATATACTCATAATATGCCCAATAGATTTATATATTCCAATTTTACTCTGCGCGGTGACAAAAAGCAACAGTTGTCTGCTCGCCATAATAGATATTAGTATGTAAAAAGTTATCAAATACCGCACATGCGTCTTTAAATTGTCGATAGAAAAATAAAATAAAAATGTTTACCCATTTGTAACCTAAATAGATGACTATATGGTTCTTGTTTGTTTCATAAGTATTACAGCGTGATTATTGTAATATGAACATTATTACAATTATTTTTAATTAGGTACAACATGCTTGTACAAATGTAAAAACTTACAAACAAAAACAAAATTTCAGAGATAGAACATTTGAGATTTTAAAAATTCTTCTGTTTATACAGAAATAATGTTCAAATTTCCGAGGAAATGGTACTCATGTTTCACTGCCATGTGTTTAAATTCACGGAAATGACGCTGCCAACCGATTCAATTATTGCCTGATGACTAGCTTTCATATTAATATTATACGTGGAAAATTACTCTATATTTGGACGTTATTCCGATGTGTCGCTAAATATGGTTTTGAAAACCGAGTGGAGAATATTTGTCATTTCGTATAGCTGAGACATAACTTTAAGTCTTATGGTCTTAATACAAACTCAAAAAACAAAAAAATAAATATGACCAAAATTTCAGTTATTATTTGGATTTTAGTAGTCGATCGAATTTTTGAAATTCACTCGACTAACGAGAACCTGCTTGGAATATGTTTACAATTAGATACTTTTTCTTATTAACCCTGACTAACGGTTAAGATTCTTCGAAAATAACTTAACTATGTTTAGTTGGTTGCAAAAACATCAGTTGACGTTTTAACTTGACACCGAATTTTCCTTTGTCACAAGTACGAAATACCGTCAGCAACACTGTACTTTTTGTTTGCTGTCAGTAATTTTAATTTCAAAACAGAGTGACTAAATGTATTAGAGCATTTTTCAAATAAAATATATAATGAGTACATTTTTTTTACAACACTTAGATAAAACATTTTTTTAAATCTTAAACAGAAGTATGCTTAACTTTATGCAAACAATTTTTTATAAATAATTAATAATTTACGAGTTTCAAAACTCTAATAATACATTTTTTTTTATACCTACCTACCTACCTGTATTTACGATTATGCTGTAACAACGTAGTTATAAAATATTGATAATATATTACGGTACAACTGCAAATTTCAGTCTACAATCATAACAATTTCTTTTATCGGTGTAATGAGAGGAGTGATTATTAGTTATGGGTTAGGCGGGTTAGGTATTGCTTTATTTTCTAGCGGTTATAATATTTTGTTGATATTTAAAAGCCTTGTCCGAAAAAAACTTCCTTACAATGGAGTTACAAAAAAAAATTTCAACGATTGCATAATTAGGTTGCGTAAAAAAATATTATTTATTGTCCTTCCTTCAAAAAAATACTGTAAATCATTAAGGTCCGGTCCCCAATTAAACACTATATATAGGTACATTCGTCATGTGTTTAAGGAAAACCCTTAGGCCCACAACTGTCTGCACGCACTACAAAACAACATAACAGTATACTACCTGTATACGTAAATTACTGTTACAATTAATCATTAATTGCAAAAAACACCTGCGAAAATCAACGCATATACATGCCATTGAATAATGAACATTCGGTTTTTATTGCCGCGAATTGTTCGTGCACAAAAAAACCAATAAGTTCTCGACACTTGCTTTCCAACCATGGGCCTTGTACCCACTACCGGACAAGCAATGAGTTTATAGAAAGCGTAACAACATGCAGAGGGCGCTTTTTCATTACTCGAAAACGAACGGCAGTGCTGGGTATCGGGGTAGTATATATATGTATGTTTATAGATTGTCGTATTTTCTCGCAAAGATGGCCCACATCACTGCGAGATATTGTTACGTCACTCGTAATGCTATTGGCATACACGGTTCTCATCCAGTAGTATAATATTAAAGGTCTGTGGTTACAACCGAAAATATCATATTATACCTATGATGTATGCGGACGCAGTGTGCTCGTATTTTCTGGCACTTGTCGCGCCGTAATGAATTTCAATACGATTAAAACACCATATTATAATATGGACTCCGACTAACTATAATATAATACATAATATTATGGTATTCAGATACTGTTTATGTTTTTTTTTTCTTAATTTTCTTAATAAACAATATTACGGCCCCGATCGAAGGACGATTTATCGTGATTTGCCATCGCATAATCAATAAACGAACTATCAGGAGACATATTCGCTTAAACGTTTCCGAATGACTGTCGATAATATGGCTATTAAATATGTTTATTTGCGTGTGCCAGTTAATAAATAAGATAATTATCATACGTATAATGTCATTATAAAAGTGTTCTCAGTGATGTCCTGGTCCAACCACTCCTCACAGGGAATCAACCGTAGACGGGATACCTTCGGCCAGTCGGCCTCCTCATTATAATATATCCAAGACTAGTGCCAATATATTATAGTCTTAATTGGTGAAAAATATTTTCATACATGATATTTTAATATTGTGTGATAAATTATACGAGAATATCGTAAGTTACTTTACAGTCGTAAGAAACTTCATCATAATTTTGAATATGATATTCTGCTGTTGATCGCCGAGTACAACTATGTAATATATTCATCGAAACCAATTTGTTTTTCGTTGATTTGAAGACGCTATTTAATGTAGGTATTCAAGCGATTATTGTAACTGATGGAAAAAAAACCCAAGGGGAATCATGTATTGATTTTTCAATCTTTTCGACCAAGAAAAAAAAATGTTTCCACCATACATCAAAGCAAATATATTAAAAAAAGGGAACTCTTTCCGTTGTACAGTATTATAGGTGTCCACTGTACCGAGGTCATTGATTGGGAAATGGAAGTATTAAATTTGAGTTCGACGATAAATCATTGCACACGAATAAAGATTCCGGTGGATTCTGTCTGTCCTCCTGATTATCCGTGACAAATTCTTGTAAAAATAAGTATGTGTCTAATATGTATATTTAAAATTTTTAAATAGCTATATAATAACAGTCTATGAGGAACACCCAGTATTTAATTTTTAAACTTTATTATTGAGCAAATATTTTTTATCGATGATGGTTAAAAAACTAAAATTGAAAATTGAAAATTTATCATGCCTATAAATAGCTCAAAAAGAGTCGAACTATTTTGAAAATTAAATTTATGGTTTATTTAACAATAACAATTAAATCGAGTTATGGTTATTTGTTTTTGAATTATAATTTATAACAAAGTAAGAAATTTGATTTTGCCAAAACTGGTTTTGAGTAAAAATGTCCATTCGACTATAATTTTATTTTATTTTCCCCAATTATTCTGAAAGTACCAACCAGATTCACTTTTTTCTAGCAGATAAAATATTAATAAAGAAAATAAAAAGCACTTTTGCACTATAAAAAGGGTTTTCAAACAAAAAAAAATACACTGCATATATTTTGTAATATCATATTTTTTTAAATAACATGCATGTATACTTAATATTGTTTGTATATATTTAAGATTAATTGCTTCAATTAAACAAGGTTATGTTGACATTTTATTATTTTATCCTCGTGGAAAAAAAACGGAAATTGGCTTAATGAAATGCACACATGCTTCTGTTTGTCAACATTTTTATTTCTTATTAATTATGATGTTTGCGTAAATATGATTTATTACTTTAAAATCTAAATAATATTTTTCTTTCTTGTATGAATTGAGTTAAACACTTTATTATTCACTATTCTTTTTGACGTTAATCTCTCATGTTATTAAATTATTATTATAAAAATAAAGCTCTTTTCATGTTTGGTGTTACTGTGTGTAATTCTTCTAACTCCTTTAGTAAATTTCCATTTATTTTCATCACCAAGACTTATCAAGAATATGCTACAATTTTGCATACAATGGTAGGCTACAATACTGCTGGTAATTAAAATCACATTGGAGCTGTTAAAAAACGGTTTTTTTATAGGTACTAGTTTTAAATTATTTCAAAGTATTCCGATTATAATAAAATTAGTAGCTTTTTAAATCTTAAGTCCTTATCCGCAAAAGAAGATATTCATATGTTGTTTTAAAAAATATATATATAATTGAATGGAATAGATGATTCAAATCTCTTGAGTCTTATTAACTTCGAAATTAATTGTCATATCCATAGTATTAGAGAACCCTGTTTATTTTATATTGATCATGGGTCTCCTTTTCAGGGTATATGCTGTTCTAACAAATTGATATTGAATGAAATAATGGTAATTATGTTAACATTGACTTTGATTATTTTTGCTTTGATACATAATATCGTAATTATTATTACATATCATTATTAATATATTGTTTTATTGACACTGATTTGTTATTATTTCAGCCTGGTGAGTGAAAACTCTATCGCCCGCCACCCAGGTTTCTTATTTCAAAGCCGTCCAAATAATAAATATGTCACTTTAACAATCTAATAATTTAACGGATCCCGGAAAATAAATGTACCATCATTATTATGATAGGTATCTACCATAAGTATTTTTTTAAGGAAAAATTATGCCTCTTTTTAATTTTAATTTTGTTTGTTTAATTATTATTATTAATATTCAAATGACCTAATTTATATTAATGCGTATCTATATATCATTATGTAGGTACACTGTTTTTAAAACACATTATTATTATACAAATTAAAAAATGAATTATTATCACTTATATACTATATAGTGTTGTTATTATTTCTATACATATAATTAAGCAATGAATTATTGTCACTTATATAATATCATACTAATTGTTATTATTATTGTTATTATTATTATGGATGGTGGCAATAAAACAAACCCGAGTGGCGATAAAGTTTTCACGTGCTTAACCGGTCGTAGGTACCATTTTTTCTTTTGTGATTTTAGTCATTAAATAATTTTGTAATTTTTAATTACTGCACCTATATTTTGTATTTTGACTTGGGTGTATGTCTGTAACCAAATAAATAAATAAATAAATAACCGTCTGGATTCGCTGTAGCGTTTTATCCATTTGTTCGCGTTTAATGCCGTTTACTAAGTCTGAGCTTTGATACACTTATAGAATTACTATCGAAAACACGTAGGTACCTATACATTTATTTTACGAGGTATTTCCAACATGTTATGTTTCGCGTTTTATGCGTTTTAGTGTGTGTTACTCGATACAGCTGCGATGCTTTATAGTTTATAGTTTACACCTATAATTCCAGATAATATAGATATGTGTATAGGTGTTGTTTCCCGTGATAATAATCTGTATAGGAAGTAACTATTTTTAATTAATTTTTTGTCCTTGTTTTTTTGTTCTTTTGGAATCAAAGTAGCCATAGGTTATAATATAGATTTTAATGATACAGTATATATGTCATACATGTAACTATACCATTAATTGTAATAATTTATGTTTTACATAAAACGATCATACATATAAATATAAATTTAAATTTATTTTTAAGGGGTAAGACGCTGTTGGCATAAGAACAAATTAAAGTATTACAATATGGTTTTGACATATAATTACTAGTTGAAAAAATTACGAATGCTCAGTTATTTTAGCTTGTTTTTAATGCCTTGAAAAAAAAATCAACATCATGTGTTTCAGAGAAAAAAAATTAGCATCCTTACCTACCTAAATACTATGAAAAACCAATAGTATGTTAAAAAAATAAATGCACAGTAACAATAGATTTTCGATCACAATGTATATAAACGGCCCCGCTGGACTCTGAAAAATTATCTGCAAGTGATAATGACACCTAATTCTTAAAAGTCATTGTCTTTGGAAAACGTATCAATCTACATATGAATACATTTTTTTTTTAAGTAACCGTTCAAAATAATGTTTATAAAACTCCATGAATACAACTTACCAATAATACTTACAGATAATTAAATACACAAAACAATAGTGAATCATTAGTGAATCATTATAACTATGAGATAATAGTAAAATGCGTGATATTGTGTTATAGGTAGGTAAATAATATTATTTATTATTAATTATTATTGAATATTGATGTACTATACATTGATTAATTGATTTGATTGGATTACAATTAGGTTAATTTTTTTTACGTTAATGTTAACTGATAAATTAGTATACGTATTTTTTTTTATTTAACCCATTCACAACAGTGGCTATTGGGTGATATTGACAACATGAAATTACATAGGTACAGAAACGTTGAAATATAACAACGCTCAATAATTATAATAAAAATACCACTGTAGTACTAGGTGAAGCGGTTACGTTGGGGTGAGTTATACCTCTTTGAGTACATTAACGGCGATAGTCAATTCGATTGAGACGGAAATAGAGTTAGGGTCCTGAGTGATTCCGGAAACATAGAATTTTCACAGTCCTGGATGAAATACCTATACAGCATTTGATGACAATATATTTGATATTAATACGGACGCCGCATGTAGTGCATATTGGGTGTCCTCTTTGGCCATTAAGAAACTACCTTGTTACTATTAATGTGACATTTATGTGTAGCAAATTCTTAGTCTAATGACTTCGTACTTTCTAGATTATTCGAGAGAGAGAGAGAGAGAGAGAGAAAGAGAGAAAGGCCAGTTTAGTGGATTGAGGAGACCATTGTTGGTGCTATGCAAGTGTGCATTTGTTTTTAATTAAGGCTATAAGTGTATCATTACGCTATACAATTTCGGAAAGAAGTGTTTGTGTGGATGATATTGCATCACATATATATATAATATCAAATTATCATCATATTTTATCATGTTAATAGCTTCCATATATGTATTGAAATTAAAATTACCATACTTAGTACCATAATAATACAAAATGTGTTCCAAAATGATTTCATGGTTTTGTAAAAATAAATATACTACCAACTTAAGACGTGTATAATATATACTATGTAAATATTAAATACAATATTGGGTTTATTCTTACATTATAGTTGAGTTATAAACATAATTTCAATAATTTTTAATCATTCAAATGAAATGAGTAAATAATTGAACAACAGTATATCCACTCAAAAAATTAAATTCTAGAAGTAAAATGTTTAAATTTTATTTTATAACGTTTCGAGCTTTGTCTTATTGATTTTGTGTTTCATTCTAAAATTTAAATATAATATGAAATGTATTTATATATAATATTACTTTATTAATATTTGAAGCTATTTCATCTTTAAACAGAACACAGTATAATAGTATATATTATATAAAAGTCGTTCAATTGAATGGAAAATATTTAATTTTTGATTAAAATATGAAGTATGTAAATATAATTAAAACAAATTAAAACAAATTAAAATAAAATATGTTGTTAATATGACGGTATTCATATATTAATGACATAATCATTTGATAGTATTTAATACTACCGACTTAAATTTATATGAGTTCACATTATAATTCTTGTATCAATCTAAACATTTAGAAATAAATCAAATATTAAATAATTGGAACGTTTAAAACTCCAATTATAAAAATATATTAAAAATTGTAATAACAATACTAAAGAATATAATGACTTAAAATTAATTTTTATGTTCTTTCATATCAAGTAAGTGACGTACACCTACTTTAATTGTCCGTATTATGATGGCTGACACACTTTCATTAAAAGGTATTTTTAACTGTGAATTGTTCAATGAATGATTTTTTTTTTTCATGAACAGTTTTAAGTAAAAAAATAATTTGTGTCTATATCTATAGTTATTACAATATCGCGAAACAAATTTAACTTAAATATTTAAAGATTTTATTATTTAGTAATTTCTTAATCCATTTTGTGTTTCGTTTATAATGATAGTATTATATCGGACGAGTTACTTAAAAAATAAAGTAAACACAATAATAACGATCGGCAGACGAATCCAAAAAAATCCTGTATTGGACCATTGAATGGAAGTTTTTTTTTAGAAATCTGTACAAAAGAAAAAATATATATTTTCTATACAGCTTTGATTTCCAGTTGAAGTAACGTGGGTGTACCATTAAGACGAAAACCCAAGTGCATAAATTGTTCGTACCAAACGTTTATACTCGCGGGGTCATAAATATTATATACCTATGTCCTATACAGTATACAAAATATAATATGTATATACGATGGTCTCTTTACCACATTCTCATGGAAGGAGAACTATGCACCTTACTTCGTATTGCTTTTGTCAGCTTTTGTATTTGTGTTGAAAATTCAAAACCTTTTTTAACATTTTCTCAATATTGTCTCGATAAATTATCGCTCATAATACTATCACTAATAGTATTATGATTAGCGGGATGATGGTTGCACAGTACTTTGTGGCCCATTATTTTCAATTCGTTATTTCTCTTAAGGATTCGATGTCATATAAATTTTAAAATGAATTATTTTTCTCTGTGAACTATTGGGTTATCTTTGGAAAAAGTGAGAGGCCGTAATCATCCACTCATGAAAGAAATAACTGCATACTCGTAATTTTATCACATTCAATTCAATAGTATTCACTGCAAAATTATTATCATTTGCAAAAACAATAATAATATTATTCAGGGACGGAGATGCCCGATATTCTGATTTTGAAAGGATGGTGAATGTGTCTTGGGCGGAGAAACGCCCATGTACCAGTTTGGCAGTACTTTATATTATAATAATATTATGTGAAACAATGGCTTGACCTTTATGTATCACCGAATTTCTCTTTCTTCCACGTTGGTTTTCATCGACCAAAACTTTATCAATATAAACATAAAACAATGCATATTAATTAATCATTGTGCGGTAAGTATGTATTGATGTTTGGAGATTTGAGCAACTCAAGTTTTAGAAAATACATTACTTTTTTATGCCCAGTGTAACTGCGTATAAGTACACTATTACATTTTGATTGACTCGAAACAAACTATTCGGCGATGGCCCTTAGTGGCATTATTTTTTTATATGGACATATAAGAGGTACTCGAGTTTATAATAATTATTATTTAACCTTTATTATGGTTTTAGTTTATTTTCTTATCGTTATTACCGGACGTCGAAGTGTATAAAATATTATAATATGACGGCCTATGAAACAATCTATTATTATATTATAAGTGTACATATTATATGCATATTATTATAATAGCACTTAAATGGGGGAATGTGATTGAATTTATTGAATACTACAGTGTCACGTCTATATCAGCTATGTATTTATGTATTTCATAACAATTCAGCCCAAGTCTCAAAATACACAGAGTTAGTTTGTATCATATGATACTAATACTAACAATAATATCTTAATAATAATAATATAAGAATTCGATTCACTCGATGAAAAATGTATGGACATCTCATTAAAGGTTTGTTTTCAAGTCATATTAGAGGATCGAAGGGAGAATTGAATAGATGATTAGATGAGGAAATTGGAATAATAAAGAGAGGACTGGAAGAGCATGACGTATCTAGTATATGACGAGGTGGAACATTACAACTTATTTGTGAAACAAATAAGCAGGAGTACGGCGATCAATCGAGTTAGATTAAAGTTTAGTAGTAATAAATGATATATTCACAATGTGTTTCCGATTAGCAAGGTTATGTGCATTAAAAACTTTACGGATAGGGTCATAACCATGTGCAGGACAAGGGCATTTAGAGAATAAGCGGAAAACGATAGAAATTTGCGTTGAACCTTTTCAACCACAAGGGAATCTATAGATAACCGAGGGTCCCAAATAGTAGATTCGTACCTAATCTAGAATAGGTCGGACCAAGGGCCGATAGTGCGTATCTTTAACCGACGGTCCGATTTTAACTCAGATGAGATACATCGGGCGAATCCGAGGCTTTTAAAATATGCTTCACAACAGATCTAATACCCATTACCTAAAACATTTTCATTAGATGAAAATATATATATATTGAATTAAACATGCAGGTATTGAATACCGATTCGAATGAATTACCACTAACCATGCAGTAAATTACGCAAACACGTATCAATTACATTTCGTTACAATCGATCGTAATAACACGAACATAATATCAATATTATGAAGTGTTTGAATTTTTTTAGTTGAAATGATACTATGAAAGTCAACAGAAACACGACGGTTTTGATATTATCGAATTGACGGCTGCGAGACGTACGAAATAATATTAGGTAGTTCCCATTTAAACGCCAATAATTATTTAAGTGCATCTCAACAGCTCACCTATGCCGAATTTAACACAAAGAGCCCACCCGAGTAATGCATAAAACGTTATACGTCATGCCTAGTACGGGTCACCAGTATTCACGCTCGTTCGTGTGAACTGTACTGTCAACCACAAGGTTTATACATCAGGGGCGTCATTTCAGTTTTTTTTCTGGGCGTGCAAACTTTTAGGCAGGCCAATTTTGATATTTCACCAGGCCATTAAAAAAAAAATATATTTATATGTTTAAATGTATTGAACCTATGCAAACCTATGTAAATATTTTCTCCTTGCCTTTTATAATTCTAATTGAAACTCATAACGACTAATGCAACTTTTAAATGGCTAGCGGTTCAGAGAATTAAGAGCTTATAAGCAATTAAAGCAACCAGCTAAAGCCATTTCACTAGTATTTGAAAAAAAGGCAAATAAGGTATAATCAATAGACCTCACAAACCAAAAATGTATAAAAACTTGAAAAAAAAAATATTTCATTTATAATATTACCTGTATATGAAATCATAATATTGTATAAGTTGATTATAACAGCGCATTGGAGTATTAATGGGGGGACCAATTGTTAACATTTTTTAATTTAGTGGAGCCGTTGCACACAGTGCCCCCCCCCCCCAAAAAAAAATGACGCCACTGGTATACATCGTTCTTTTTATCAGTGATATTAAACTATTGTATATTTAAAATTCGAATATATTTTATGGCAAAGTTTATAATATAAAAGTAAGACTCCTGTATAGGTAACACAGCTACGAACGTATGATTGACAATTTTTTATAATACGTGTGCTATTTACACTGTCGTTTGTACGATTATTGGAGAGTCGAATGTTGTTCTATATTTTTGGATTGTTTCACAGAATATTATGAAAGTTTTCATTTAATTATGACGTTATGAATCAGAAAAATTAGATCATTGACAACATGCCGAAGCTTCTGTGCTTTGCACTTGTGTCCGGTGTGCACCTAATATTGACCATAAGAGATTAATCATAATTTTATTTTTGAAATACATTACATGAAAAAAATCACATGAAGTATCATATTATTATACTGTACGTAAAAAGCCTACCTACCACACCCCGTGATCATAATACAGTTGATATAATATGGGTGGGTCCATTTTCCTCCAAAAATAAGATACTGTTTTCCTCCACAAAAGAAAAACAGTATCCATTTTCCTCCAATTGTTAAAATATTTGGCTACATTTTAGCTAGAAACAGTGATGAAGTGTTGTGTTCCGTATTATAAAGGGAGAGCGAAGAACATCGTAAAGTAGTAACTTTAATTAAGTTTAATTTACACACGTAAGTACTTACATATTTTATTTTGTTTATAAATGTTTATAGTAATTTGAAGGTAATTAAAAAAAAAATACATAATATTACTTAAAAAATAATTATAATATATTCTTAAACCCTTAAAGGAAGAAAATGGTCGTGATTTATTCTATTTTTTTTTTAATAGGCAGTGCAGTGTAAGGAAATGGTTTCTCATTATTGAAGGACTAAGTCAACTACTTACTAATATTAATTATTATAATAGTATATTTTGTATGGGAGTATAAAATGATGTAGATTTCAAACCTAACTGTTTACAATTAAATCTCAAAAAAAAGCCACTTCGACATTTTATAAATTGTACTTTTTTTCAAATTCAATGTGTTACGTAAAGACAATTTGTAAACCTGGAGAGGACCATTTTCATTCGTAAATGTGTTGAAAAAAGCAGACATAGTCAATTTCCTGGTCTAATGTTTAAATATCATCTAAATGTCATGAGTATTTTTTTGTCAAGACCGTCCTAAAAGGTCAATTCTTGACTATTCTTCTTATCACCATTTTTCCAACGAAATCGCTTAAAGAGATTTCACATGAAGTCGATTTTATTATCACGTCCTCTGGGTGTCGTTTGATTGATGGTTCTCTGCAATTGACAATCTTTTTTCCATCTGATCTGGGCTTTTTTTGTAAAATAAAAACTCAACGATTGTAGTACTTATGTAGTGTACCTACCCTGAATTCTGATACATGTGTATACATAACATGTTTTATTGGGAAAGTTTCAATGTGATTTATTTTTATCTTTACATTATTTTTCGTACTTAAAGTTTAAAAAAAAAGTAAAACAATTCAATTTACAGGCATAATATTGTATTCCAGCAAAAATAATATGATTATTTAGTACAATATAAGTATATATTTAGAATTAAAATGTAATTAAAAGTAGACTTATTTATTTTAATATTATTTAAAATTATTACTTTGAAATACATCAATTATATGATTAAATACTTTATTCAAAAATAACTAGTTTAAACTTTAAATAACTACCTACTATGAAATTCCATTAACTAATACATTATTTTTTTGAGAACTTCTGTGTTTTAAAGTTTAGAAATTAGCTGGTAACCACCTATGTATGCAATTTAATTCAACACTAAAAATTCAATTTTTACTCAATGGCTGAAACTTTTAGGTTCTTTTACTTCCAAAAAAAAACAAATTTAACCACAGTAATGCGTTCAAACCATGACTTTTAAACCGTCACATTTTATAAAACTTTACCACTTTGGGAACATAAAAATCAAACAGAAAATGTTTATCTCCTCCATAACACTCTTTGAAGTCCGATAAGGTTTGTATCGTAGACATGAGTAAAGATATTATCACTGACATCTTCATATGTTTATATTTTTGGTCACAAATAATTAATTCTCATCGTATTATACAGGATAATAATAGACTATCTCAAAAAGTATTTAACATTTTGAACATATGGTTTTAAAAAGTTTGAAGTCATTATAAACCTACATTGTTTATAATTTTAATTATTTTTTTTTAAATTACAGAATACATTTTTTTCTACGATTCTAATGATTCAAAAACCATAAAAATGAAAAATAGAAAAAATACACTTTATTCCAAAATTGTTACTATTGAAATAACTACCTTGTTCATAAAATACGATAAAAGATTTTAGTCTGTATTTTATTTGACATTTATGCTTTGAAAGTAGCTAGCGTATTCTTACCAGCTACAGGTGGTTATAACATAAATATAAAAGCAAATATTATAAAGCTCCTAGTAAAATATAAAATAACGTTGTCGAGGTATTACGATCACTCCATGTGTTGTATTGAATAACATCAAACTTTTAGAATTTTGTGTTTGAATAATGTAAAATTCGCAGATTTTAAGACTACTGGTAGTATACCAATTTCACATGCATACAATATATACTATTTTAAGGTAAACATCACACAATACCATTGGATAACACTTATTTATATTTATTTCAAATCTGTTTTTTATTCTTTCGAGTAGTCAGCTTATCAAAGTTACAAACTAGGTGATATCTAAGCATACTTAACCTCATATTTTTTTCTTAACGCGTACATATACTATTCAAATTTTGAGTTTTTGTATTTTTAAGTATACCTACTCAAGGACTATATTTTTTCAAATACTTAAGGTCCTCTAAGTACACTTAAAAGTTCTAAAAATCAAAATTCGAATAAATCCATTGATAAAGAAAAAAATCGAGGGTGCTCATGCTTGTTGATTTACTTTGTATAATCAATGTGTACGCAAGTATTGTTAATGCTTTTGAGGGGTGTGATGGGTATTATGTTGTTATGTGAGATTAATAGAGTTAAATTTTTGTATATAGTCATATATATTTTACGTGATTTATTAATTTATGTCTTAATCTATATAAATTTGACTGTGTCTCAATTTATTACAGCTGTGTTATTATTCAACGTTAAATTATTAATCTATCACGATAAGTAAAGACCTACGGATTTTTTTGTTTTATTTAATTATTTCCGATAATTTGTAGGAAACCCCAAACCGATGGAAATGAAATAATATGCGTCGTGACTTGTGTATAGTGTACACATTACGTTCGGTAATGTAAGTTATACGAAGTGTTTGATGTCACTGCAGAAACTACGAAAAACCAATAACTACGACCAAACGTGGAGGCAATCAGTCGTCAACCATGGCGTTTTATATCGTCTGAATAAGTATAAAGATAATCTAAAAGGTAGGTTTGCTCTTAAAAGGTATACCTAATAATGTCCTAGTTATGTCCATAGCACACTAATGCAAATTCAAATGTATAATAGCCCGAATAGGTACGAACAAACCAAAGTTTTGAGTGAAAACATCGGTGCACACGAATTGCGTACCAAAACAGGTAGACGAACCTTTTTGAACGAATTGCGTCCCGGACGCAATTCGTGTTACCTTTTAATTTAACATTTTTTTTTTGAGCTTTCCAGTGGTTTCCAAATTTATTTTTGATTTTGATATTTTTAAATTTAAAAAAAATAATAATAATAATAATTAAATAGGTATCATTAACATAATAATGTTAAGTGAAAACTTGTTTTTAGTGGTTTGTACTTTTGGGCCGGAGCTATACATGGCGTATTAGCCGTGTTTAGTCTAGAAAAACAACGAGTACCTAGAAAAGCAATAAGACAAAGAATACTATTTTTAGAAAATAAAATTAAACAATTAAACAATAATGAGATTACAATTAAAGACTATGTTAATACATTAGCCAATAAATATAAATACAGAAAATGATATTATTATATTTTTACAATTATTAAATTTACATTTTTTTATAATAGGTATGTGATTGATTATGACATTATATTTTTACAATTCAATTTTAATTTTTTTTTATAAATAAGTATATTATTATGACTTATAATTTATATTATTATGATATTATAATATTTTTACAATTATTAAATTAAAATTTTTTTTATTTAACTTGACATATCTTTATTATGGCGATATCACTTTAAGAACCCCTTACAATAATTAACCGTAGATGAAAAGGTAACACGAATTGCGTCCGGGACGCAATTCGTTCAAAAAGGTTCGTTTACCTGTTTTGGTACGCAATTCGTGTGTACCCGTATTTCGATGTAAATATAATGTGATAGCGATAATCTTCATACATATTATTATTGTCGAACTATAAAAATATTTATGTTATTATTTTATGTTATGTACTATTTTAGAGAATGAAAATTATATTTTGCCAGAAGAGAGTAAACATTGATTTGTTAGTCTCTTCTCTAGTATTATTTTGTTAATAGTATTTAATAATTTTTACCATTTATTTTATTTTAATGATATGCTGTTAAATAATGACAGACCCAAGGTTGTCTCAAATGCATATCACAGAACTTATGAGCTCTTGTTTTTTTGCTGTGTTCCGGGACTTAAAGTTTTTCAATTAAAAATTAAGTTGACCCACTAATATTCATAATTTCTTCGGTACTCGGGATTAACGTCTCATGACAGTATGGGAAATGTTGGATTATGTACTTTAATTAAATAGCATTTAGAAAAAAAAACATGTTTATCCAATCTAACTTTTTAATTAGTAGGGTAATCTTGGCAACTATTAACTTAAACATATTGAAAACAACTAAAATTAAATATATCTAGTAAATTTAGTTAATGTGTATCCAACGAATTTACCAGAGGCAAATAGTGCCAAATACGGCTTATAACTTATTAGTGATTATCTTATAATATGAATATTAATCGTTTTTTATTTATTTGTATGCAAATTATGTTCTAATGTTAGTTGCACTACTTTTGAATGGTGGAAAACGTATCTCTAGTTTCATAATATTATTTTGGGATAATTCTTGATTTTGACATGTCAAAGAGCTACAACGAAATATTATAATGATGTAAATTTAGTTTTTCTACGTGACTTTGTGTACTGTGTAGGTAACAGTTAAACTTCGTTTAACCACGTTAAATCTATAAGTCTTGTAGTATACGTAGACAATTCTACACTGTAAAAAGGTTTTTTTAGCTATCTTTTGTTTTAGACCTTTTTCGATGACTGTGCTTTATATTTGGTACAATTCAAAAAGGTTCAGCTGAAAAAATATTATTTTTTGTACAACCACCATTTGACACCGATAGCCGAGAGTGCAATTCTATTAAATCTTAGAATTATATATTTCAAGTCTTAAGATATTTAATATAAAATAATATATAATCTTTTTAAATCCGTGTTAATAAGTGCACACATTTTTTTTCTTTTAATATACAGTGTTACATTGTTGGTGATCATTAGATTCTTATCATGTACTTTTGATAATTATTAATTATTATAAAAAATTATTAATGACTGTATAATGACTTTCCGCTTGATGATTTTTATAAATTCTATAATTAATTATATTAAAATAATAATTATTTATATATAAGTATACTATATCTATAATACTCAATGAACAGCAATGTTCTCCAAATAGTTAATATTACAAAAAGCATGGTAGCCCACCCGTATACAAAAAAATGGGTTTGTGTGTGTGTAAACCCTCGATTCATTATGTCGGTGCAATAAGTTCATCATCTAAATAAGATGTTTTACATAATTGTTTGTTACATAAATTCTATGAGTTTCCTTTACAAATGTTTGAACACTTATTGCAGTAATTTAAAATCGTACCTATAACACTATAACTGAGAAGTTCTAAGCATAATTTACTTTTAACGTAATGATAGTAACTTTGGAAAGTAGCCAGCATTTTTGAAATTCAATAAATAAATAATATGTTTTTTTTTTAAATTGCAGTTTATCTAATGTAATTTATTTCAACAATGTTATTATACTATAAAATAACTCTAAAAAAAGTTTGGAATTAATGATAAAAACATTCTACACAAACTAAAAACACACATCGTTGTAAAATTAATACATTAATTCCTCAAATCTAAAATAAATAAAAATTGAATGTGGATTATATAATATTAAGAGATTTTTGTATGCACTTGACATTATTTTGAGGATTCAAAGTTAATTCCAACGATTAAACAAACACTGAAAATGTAAAATCACAATTTTTGTATCAAAATTTAAAAGTACTTTTTTTAAATTTATTCATATAAATAAAAATTCATATAAATGTTTATTCTCATATATAGATGTTAAAATACCATTTTTTGTGACCATCGGTTTTTTTACACATTTACGTGTACTACCACTTACAGTAAATAACTTTGTATCATTGAACAATTATTAGTTTGACGATTTAATATATAATAAATATTTGAAAGTATAAAAGTTAAAACCCCTAAAGGCCTAAACACTTAAATTATTTTTATTTTTATCCTTTTATAAATAATTTATGATATTTGGTACAGTTTTTAATTTCTTATAAGTTCTTAAATTGCTAACACCAGCCACCAGTTGATTTCTGTCATTGCCATTTTTGTGTTTATAAAAATCATTTTTGTTGATTTATAAACTTTCGAATATCGTTGTTTCAGCTTCCATAGGTATCTGATGGCAATAGTCCATCATATTGTCTTAAGTATTATCGATCGTCTTCTAATTACAATACAGTTTGTGGTCTTGCTATCGCTAATTATACGACATTGCACAACAATAGCATCGCATTAAAAGTCTTAGTTTATATAAACGCACACAACAACATTATATGATTTTTATAGAGAAATATTTTGAGGAAAAAAACTGTACAGCAGTTTGATTGATTCACATTAAGTTCAACTTTAATGTTATATTGGCAATTTCAAAGTTCATAAACACTGATTAAATATACAAGTAAACAATTTGTGCTCAAATATATCTGGAATTTATTAATGTAAGTGCAATTTGTGAACGCCTGAAAAACGATTATACGCAATTAATTATGAGTGCATAGCAGCTTGAAGTCCATAGTTTTTTATTATATAAAAATATTAAAACATTCTGATTCCAATGCGTGCCAGTAATAACTTTTAACCCAACTGTTTTGATCAAATACAAGATATAGGTACCTAATTTTTAATATTTACTCCCGTCAAACATTTTTTTTTCGAGGGGGTTTTATGTTTATATAATATTACAAAAATTGTATGATTTGTTTAATTGAATAATAATGATGGGCACATATCAATAAAAATGTATTACAAAGGATGCTCATATCGTCATATCGTGGTGACCGTAGTTTTTTTCTACGTATTTTAGATTATATGAGTGTCGAGTGAATAATGTATTTGTCCAAACGGTTCTTTCAATATTATGAGTGTTTTTTTTTTACACCGGAGTTTCCCTTTTTATAAATTATTTTTGAAATAATGAAAGAAGATTGTCATTTATGCAAGCAATTTATGGAAAATGAGGAATATTTTAAGTTAAATTTGTATTACTTTTACTAAGAACATATTCTGTACAGTACAGCTTTCCAAAGACGTTATGGATAATATTATTATAATCGTATGTACCTTTAAAAATGATGTTTTATTTCGTTCGTAAAGGGGGCTGAAAGTCTTTTTTCGGCCTCAAGCTGATTTTCATCATGGATGTTTATGCGCCTATAAAACCCTATTAGTAAACGGAATCGTTGTACAATTTGACGTTTAATACGGAAAAATAATCTTGTATTAAATCAAAATAAAAAAATAAAATTGCAAGGTAAAATGATTAAAGTAATAAATAACAACAAAACATATATTTCATTTACGCAAAAGTGAAAAATTCTACCTCACAAAAATACAATACGAAATTCGTATTTTGTGTCTTGTTGATTTCCATTTCGCTTGTTTTTGTTTTTATAATTTTGTCATCAGTGTTGCGTAACAACTCGTTGTGTAGGCAACCGTAAGGACAATAATTCGCAACCCACAGACATCAGAATCGTTTTAGAACATTTGAAATCCATTCTGTGATATAATAATATCTATATACCTACTTAGCTGTTGTAAACTGTGATTCGACTCAGGTGTTTTTTTGTAGTCGTCCTTTTTTTTTGCACCGACCATTCGATGATAACACAGCTTACTACCGCTTGAAAAAACTGCCCCAATCGCTGTTCAAGACCAACAATTATTTTTTGTTTATATACGTATAGTATATACTATAATATATTGTAGGGCCACTCATTATTTGTAAGACATCATCTGAACAGTAAGTTTTTCTCGTGAGATGTGTCAATCTACCGTTTATTAAAATAATTTTATCGATTTTGTTCAACCAGATGTTCCGTTATTGTTATGCGACTAATACAATAATAATTGTTTTTTTTTTCACCATATTTAACAGTTTTGCTGAGGACAGATACATCTGTATATTATCTTGAGTCTATTGCTGATATTCAGCTAGTTATGTTGATACATAACACAGTTCAAGACATTGTTGTAATCAGATACCTTAAACTTTAGGTAAAATACCGCCATTGTCCATCGTCCAAATATGTTCAGATATCCGTTTTAAAATAAAATAAATTATTGGCAAGTTATTAGATAGTAAAGCTACACTTCCAAGTTTTCAGAATTTCTAACGATATGACAGACATGAAGCAACAACAGTATTAAGCTGTAAGGAAAAGTTTTGAAATCTCTTTATGTTATGTAATGTAGTGGTGAAATTACGTATTTTATTACAAGAGTTAAGGTTAATTATTATATCAAATATGTATTATAAGACCATAGTTTCACGGTGAAACAAAATGTGTGCTCTGCTTATCCTGTTAAGAGGTCAAATGGGTAATAACAAAATATGATAATATTGTTCTAAAGTTCTTTCGTGTTTAACACCTAACATTATGTTACATTTTATATTATTAAATTAAACATATAAAAACAGTTACTTGAATTAAAAATACTTATTTTTATCGATTTAAGTTTTTTTTTTTTGAGAATTGAACACTTGTATTTTATTGGTATTTGAAATTCGAACCCACGATATAATATATCCAAATTGACTTTAATAATATTGTCAAGCCATGAGAGTTGAATTAATGTTATTTTAGTCTCAAAATTCGTCTTTGAATTTTTACTCCACCAATTATTTGAGTGGGAATAATTTATTTATTATTAACATATTTTGCGTTCCCTGACCATTTATAAATTAAGCATTTTGAGAAATTTATGTTTTCATTTGGTATTATTGTTAGAACATTTTACATTTTTATGAATTACCTCTAAAAGTATGATTAAAAAAAACTATTACAATTAACTCGTGAAGAGCTCGTTTAACATGTAAACATATATAAACGATTCAAATATACAAAACTCATAAGTTATGAGTCATAACAATAATTATTAACAGCAGTTTAAGATTGAATGACATCTCACAAATATATTTTTTTAGAATTTACGAAACTTTATTAGGTGCCATTGTGTTAAAATTTGAACTAAATTTGAAACTAGAATGCCTGTATTTATTATTAGATATATGTTTGGGTGTCTAATTGGAAGTTTAGCGATTAGTAAGTGTTAAGTTATATAACATACTAGCATTTCTAACTATTGATTTATTGTGATAACTTAAGATACTCAATTCATCATTTGCGTTAGTTGGTTGTTTTCCAAGATAACTATGTACTACTATAATAATTTATTGTCATATGTAAATATATGTAATAGATATAAACAAATATTTTTCATTATATCGGACGTTTAATTTAAAACCAATTTAAAAATATTATTTGTATGCCATTTAATGATAAAAATACAAATACCTTCTACAAAAATTACAAAATACAGTATAATTTGTAATACATAATTTCGTACGATTATAAATGAAAAGTTGTTATAAAATATAATGCTCAAATGAATTGTTTTATTTAAAAAAAAAATTTTATTGTAAAATTTAATTTTGCTCATGAATATTACTGTCATGAACTCATTTAACTTAAACTGCGATACGTGACTAGGTTCTTTTTAAGATGTCCAACTGTCTAGCTGTACATGATTTGTGTAATTAATATGTAACATTAGTATTATTACCTTTGTTAACTGTTAAGTACAAAAGCCACTCTATAATTGATATTTGATTAGTTTACCTCCTAGACATGGTTTACATATTAATTGCTTGTAAGTTTCGCAAAGTACATTACACTCATACACTCATTGCAATTCATTAACATTAATGTTCCGATGTTATATTTCATTAACTCAACACATTTTCTGAATGATTTTGGCCTTATAGTAACATGTCAGCCTCTAAACAATTACGTTGTATAAATTAGTCTCAGGTTATGAATAATTAAATCGTGTTTAATACACAAGTATATTTATACTTCATCGATCGAAATATTAATTTAGCACTTATTGGAAAATTAGTACGTTTTTAAGTATAACTCGTATTGTTAAATAGTATATTTTAATACAAATTACAAAAGTATTGTGTCGCTATAATTATTATAACAACGAGCAAAATATAAATACATAATATTATAATATTTTACTATTTATTTAAGTACATTGGTTGTATTGAGGATACGCTGGAGTTATTTTGTGATCGAATCTTGAGTTTAATTAAGTGGATCTTAACGTTTTGTTTTGAGAAGTAATTATGTTTTGTCATACAGAAGGAAGTGTGAAATCACTTGATGAACTACAACAGACTACCACTGCCGTACTGCAACGTGTGACATAATATTTATAAAGATAAATGCTAAATCATGGCTCACGTGTGAGTAATAACAGTATACAAACGGTGTTGGGAATTTAATTAAATTACTGAACTAAAATGCTTTTAACATGAAAACAAAATTATACTATTATACATCTCAAGTCCGTGGTATTCAGCCATGTACCAATATTGCCTAAACATAACGCCGTGTTATCGAAAACATTTATTGTTCGGTATTAAATATTACAATATAAAAATTGTAGGGGGGGGGCTGGTGTAGTGGTGTGGCAAGTGTTTGGGTACAGTCACGCTAATGAGTGTTTCGGCCAATGATCGTCCGGCGTCCTCCTAGCTCCCGGATGGGTGATCACTCGGGGTTTTAGTGACAAATTCTCGCCCTACACATTCCCGTGTTTCTGTAACCACCCTACACTATACTAATGAGTAATTGCCGATGCTTAAGTTCAATGAGAAAAAATAAAATAAAAATAGATATAGGTTCTTCATAAAAAATATTTTTTATTGCCATTTTTAACTTTAAATAATGGAAGAGCTAGTTATTTTACTTTCGTTCGAAATAATTTCGAGACTTAAATAGGAACCGAAAGGTTAGTATATTAATTAAGTGAGTTCATGAACAACAATATTAACGAATGCCATAAATAACAACATATAGGTTTAATACCACAAAAATATTTAATCAACTCAAATTTCAAAGTCTTATATCATATATTATTGCTATAAATTAAACCGGAGCATTAAATCTTGCGTGCTGCGTTTGCGACGAGTTTTCTATCAAACTTACTTAAACGCATATCACTTCTACACATGGATTTTCTCAACTTTCTCTTTAAGTAAGTACTAACGAAACACGTTTACGTAAACTTGCTTGATACGTAGAAGTTTTGATTTTAATCAAAAACCTGTCGCAATTGTAAAGTACAGGGTATTTGATGCAAATGTATTTATTTGTTATATGTCCATTAATAATGTTGCCCGAGAGCTGGGTATCTATAACTAATAAAAAAATCTTCAAAACTATTTTTATTTTATATTAAAAATGTTTACCGTTTTTTTTTTTTTTTTTGGTAGTTATATTTTATTTCATACGGTTAGATAGAAAAGGTTGAGTAGAAAAAAACTTAAGTTAAAACAATAGTTTTAATGAAAGAGTTTTTTGATTAGTTTTGAATTTCGATGTCGCTATTGACGTCATCGTCTGTTTGTCGTCGTGGCGAACTACGTCACACGTCTATGATAATTTTAACAACAAATTCAAATAACAATTTTTATTTCTTAAAAAATATCTGTATCTGACCAATCCATAAAATATTTACCAATAAAATTATTATATTGGAAATTCATAAATTTGTAACTATTATTATTATTAGGATTTTTAAAATATCGAACTTATGTTTTTTAAGATACTGTAAGTAAATATCAATTTACTGACATAAACATTTCAACTAAACCGCTGTGATTTGTTTTCATACGAAAATGTAATTGCTGTGTCAATTAACCTAACTATTAACATGATAAACCAATTAACCTTTGGCGAAACTCATTTTGGTGTGACATAAATCTATGGCTGCTAATCACATTTACATACATTTTTACAATTTTTTGACCAATTCAAACGAAGACGGAGGACTTTGGTAAATTATTTATAAAAGCCCATTACATTAACTATAGTCTTTTTTTCCATTGTTGATCACGATTAGAACATTATTTTCGAATTGATGAGATACAGTATGTAAATGATAAACATTTTTCACAAAGTAAATGAACAGGAACATTAAAAAATATTCTGCATTCCACCTACCTACCTAATACGTTCATAAAATATGTTATATTGTTATATAGGATATTTCATTACCAAGTGACGTGTGAAACACTACCGTATAATAGGTAATTCAATTGAATTTGAAAAATGTGTCATACAATAAATGGATAACAATGTTATATAGCTCACTTTATGGTTTGACATTTACGCTTGTAACGTTTTATATTTTATGCACAATATCTATTTATCATATTTTACACAACAAAACAAATATGAATGATATTAACACAAAACCTTTATGATAATATGTATAGTATCTTACAAATTATTTTATACGAGCAGCTGTATTATCCCGTATCCGGCGTTGCCCCGGAGGGATGAATAAGACCGAGACGGCCAATCAACCTGCAGCGGATGGTAATTAGTAGGTAAATTTATTTTCTTACGTGCAACAAATTGCAAGCAGAAATAAATGAATATGCGGTTATGATTTTAATATTATTAAAGGAGGTTCGACCGACATCCAATAACTAGTTCAATCTATTATCTAAACCTTAAGAGTAATTTTCGATTCCATAAGTCTCCGTTGTAGGTACACTGACCTTTATATTAGGTATATAATAGCTGTTACCCATGGCTTATCTATTCAATACATTTTTGCCACCCGTCTGAGATACCAAATAATACGAGTTGTAGTCGTTTGGACGATTGAAACAATTTTAACCAAAAAATTGATGATCCGTATGGGAGAGTGGAGTTGTTTTTAGAAATATGCACTTTGATGTTGCTCGTGTGGTTTTATGCGTTGTGTTATCAATACTGTCGACTTGACTTTACTGTATTACAATGTTACAATATTATTGTTTATTTTAAAAGTTATAGTTCACATTATTAACTACCTGTGTTTATTACATGTGATTTTATTTTATTATTTTAAATTTTTCAAGTGACAATGTATGTGATGTCACTATGTACTTTATACAAATATGTATGTTACTTGAAGCAATGAAATACAGGTATAAAATTATATCCAACCATAGCAACTATTTTATATTCTGTAACCAATAGCAACCCTATGTACACAAAAAATATTCGTTTTTCACAAGTCAACAAATCCCTGTGTGAGAGCATCTCTTTAAAAATGGGATTTTGGAAAATCCTTTCTCAGTGTGAACTTACATTATGAAACAAAGGTACTGTCAAAATGCCAAATCTCTAGCTATCATAGTTTAGATTCTACGTTGATCAGATAGACAGTCAGTATATTAGTCAGCCATGTAATGACGTAACGTTAACATAAGTCTCTAAATCATCAAATATTAAAAAAAAGCATTTCCACAGAACGTACTTTTTTATATAAATTATATTGCAAATTTAAATAATTGTTTTACAAAATTTAAAAAAATTATTAAACAACAATGGTATAATAATATACATTTCATATAAATTTTAATTTAATTTTAAAATTCAGTGAAGACAATGCAGAAACACACTGTAGTCCCGTAATTTTTTTTTTTCAGGAACACAAGTTTTGGTTACATTGTAAAGAATAAGGTATTGACGAAGAACCTTGTATTTTAATGTCAATCCTTTGCTAAAAAAAAAAATACATTTTATTAACTGTTAACTACAAAATTGTTAGCAAAAGGTAATAATTTTGATGAAATTTGTTCCTTACCTAATCTTTAAATGCTTATAAAAAAAATCCATTGTATAAATCGTTCTTATGTATCTTATGTTTTTAAATTGTGACAATGAAAACTCACGAATAAACCTTGTATTACATTTTCGAACTTCTTTTTATCGATATTTATAGAAAGAAAACAAAAATAAAATTCAAAATCGTTAATGTCTGTTAATAGCTCAATAAGAG
The DNA here is from genome assembly GCF_001856785.1 of Myzus persicae. Lineage (NCBI taxonomy): Eukaryota > Metazoa > Arthropoda > Insecta > Hemiptera > Aphididae > Myzus > Myzus persicae. The sequence continues at coordinate 174,532 of NW_019103863.1, forward strand.
TCAAAATATTTAGAACATTTTATGATACATAAAAATACTAATATAAACATTTGGTGAACGTTTTAAGTATCTACAGTAATAGGTACCTATTTGTTGGTTCTACTTGATTATATAATATTATATTCTACAAAAAGTATTATTTTAGAGATATTTTAGTTTTTAAAACCGTGATTACAAATGCGTGCTGCGAAATGTTTTTTTATTTGCTTCTACTTAATTTAATTTTCTTAACATTTTCACGTATTATATTATTATCAAGTTTTAAATGAATGCATTGCACAAGTAGTTTTGAATGTTTTGATCCATAAAGATGTCATGGCGTCTTTTTTCAAAAATTATTACATCATAAGCTGCAGCCATCTTACTAAGTCCATATAAATATGAACATCCTACTTTACAAGCATACTTTTAATATGTTCTTAAAAAGATTGTTCATTAAAAAGTTTTCAGTACGTCATTACTCGGAGTCTTACTATTAATTTCAACAAATTTATATGCAATAACATCTAACGAATCCAACGAATAATGATTACATCCTATTATATCTATAGTGAGTGCATAACTCTAAACATAGTTTGCAAAATATGCTTATGGTAAGTAAACTAAGCCGTGAGATTGTTTTTCTTAAGAACGAAATTTCCTATCGATCAAAAGCCTCAAGGATAGATTTAAAACAGTAAGCTCTATGTTTATTTTTTTACATAAATTTATTTCCCGTAGGTTATTTAATGGGTCAAACTATAATATGCTGATACTATAAAATAATATCATTATAAAATAACTAATTGTTTTATAATAGCCTATAGGCTATTAGATAATAATCTGACGGTGTATAAAAATAATGATTTTATTTAATTGTTTGGCGTGATTAACGATTAATAAACACAATGCGCTGATGATGTTTTTGAAATAAAATTGAATCACGTAAATAAACGTCGCTTAATGTGATATAGTTGACGTTCGTTATAGCACGAGATCAATCTCGGTTTTTGATTGAATGTTGTTTTAATTTTTCGGCGTCATCGAAAGGATATTGTTTAAAATAATCCCTTGGTTATTTTCCGGAATCGATTTTCGACAAACGGTTATGGATGACATAAAAAAAAAGTTTGACATTTTTCCAAGTGTGTTTGCGAGCGAGAATGCACGCTGAGGATTACACTCATTTTATTTGACTTTTTACAGTATACACCGACTTAGTGAAATACATCAATAAGAACGATATACATAATATTATTACCGTATGAGTCATGTGTGAAAAATTTCGAAATATATAAAACAAAGTATTATACATTTTATAGAACTTATTAAATTACGAAACATCGTAAGTGGGTAAAAACTAAAAAAAAAAAACCATATATAGGTCGTAATACATTTTTTGCGATATCAGTGTAACACGTTAGTATAATAATGATAATAATAATATATTATCTGACTGTACAGAGGTAATGATACGTCGATACTGCAATGGCTATATAATATTATTGAACTATCCACAGATGATGGAGATGATGGTTGCAGATATTGCAGCGTAATTTTATGAAATTATTGAAATGTACTACGGACAGTAGTAGAGCTCACCGACAAACTTTGCAGCGACTTATTGGAGAACAAATTTAATGTAGACGAATTCATTGTGATATTATGTGCTATAGGTTTGATGCGTGATCAAATTATTTTCATTTTCTCGATTGAGATGAATATAAATTAGCTTGGTGAAAAACCAGGACAACCAACACTCGTATCTATAATATTTATTACGACATTAATTATTAACCGTAACCATCGAATCTGTGAGACATTGTCTCACTTTTGGCGTAAACAATATGAAAGAATAATACTTAATTGTTTTGTGCACAGGAATGTTCACGAATTTTAGAAAAATCGTTTACGAACTCGTGTGACGAGTCCTTTGTTATTATGTTACCTAATAATATTCTGTTGTTTTCAAACACCAGTTCTGGGGTTGAGGTATGACGGGTGCTGCTTAATATATATTTTTTTTCAAACTTATAACAATACATCAAACAACACCATGAGTGATTATGATAAATTAAATAGTTTATTGTTTATGACGATCAACAAATATCAAACGGAAACTTAAGGGACGACTAAGTCCGACAAGACTGCCTTGTTCATATATATCGTACAAGGAAATTCATTAGACTTAATTACCATACATTTTGGTTATGCGTAGCCAATACATATTGATAACTCAGAAACTATTTTTTCAAATCTATATTTAGTCGCATAACATTTTCAACACAAAAGTCATCTACATACGGTAAAAAGAGTGGTTGAAATTTGGAAAAATATATTGAGCATGTATTGACACAGAATATTACATAAATTACATCAAAATCTAAATATTTGAAAATAATATGGTAATAAAAGCATGTAATAACTACACATAAATTTAAAAAAATCAGTATTTAGTAATTAATTCGTTATCGAAGGGGGGAACGGGGGTGAGCGTTGTCGGCGATTGCAGGTGATTCTCCCCGTATAAATTACACTTAAATACGACTAGCGAGTTTTCAAATGTCCACTGACATTATAATAGTAAGCAAACCTACGACTATTACACCTCTGCATGACGTATTTGTGGCACGTTTAAGACTTGAAAGCATATAATATTATGACCGTCGTCGCCAATGAGTTTTCGACACGCAGTCACATAACGTGGCACGTTTTTCCACCACCGCGAAACCGTCGTCGTTCCTCGCGGAATAAATAATAATATAACGCGTGACTCCATTTAAAGGGGGATGGCATAACAGCCAAGCGGTTTTTGATTTGACAATAACAATTATTTATCGTAGAAGCCTGATAGTCGCGTATTTACACGGCGTTCTATACGCATTGTGTCACGATCCGATTGTTTTCCTCGACAGAGTCGCAAAACGTTTTCATCCGCGTTAGACAATAATAATAATAATAATAATAATAATAATAATAATAATAATAATAATAATAATAATAATAATACCAATTTAACGTGTCAGAATATTATTATTGTCTAGCGTATGCTCAGCCAGTTTTATAAAATGTATGTAAATGTGTATATAGGAATAGTTATATAATGGAATGGGAGATTGCGAACTCCGCTAGAATACCGGTTAGACAAAAAGGTCTCATGTAAACTCCGTCATTTTTATTTTCTTACCTGTAATGGATGTGTAGAAACTCAACCAGTGCTTATGTAAAACTTAATAATATACCTCAACTAAAGAAGCTCAAAAATCCAAAACGATAGTGTTAGAGAACGTTATAAATAGTTCCGATAATGGATTTGTATTGGACTGAGAAGACAGAGTATCTACAAATTGTATCTCATCAATACAGTTCACAGTTCAACATATTATAGCATAACATAACATACCTAGGTTGCTAGATACATATTTTATGATTATTACAATTATTTATTATGATAATATGTATACATGACAATTTGGATGATTTGTTGTGACAATTATTATTTTTATTGATTTGTCTTTTGTTTTTTTTTATATTATAATAATGTACATAATACCTGTCCTATAAATTAATTGTATACTGTGACATGACTTGCTTCATTGACAGAGTTTACATGAACTCAATTTTACTTGATTTTTCTTTCCGGGCAGAGTTCAATAACATTATGTGTAAACCTGCGATAATAACGAGACAGGAGACGACATATTGTTATGTACGAAAGATTTCTATATAATATCATATGGCTTTAATCACTGGCTGCCACTGATTTTGTTCGAATCGTCTTCGCATCGATTTTCGTATATTCTATTTATATCGATTTCGTTCTCTAGACGTTCGACTATCTATATGTAAGTATACGAGCAAATTCATCTTTTCGATGAAATTATTATCAATTGATTATTACTACTAATTTGATTATTATGTTCGGACTTTGATTTCAAAATAAAAATAATGATTCATCGCCTAAAACGATCGATAATCTTATTTTTAAATAACGGTGGTATGTCGAGTAATAGGACTACTGGTTTCAGACGATTCGCAAACTTATATGAACTTAAGTTTGTTCGTACAATGTATTATACGATTATGCGACATCTATTTTGAACCAAATTCGGTATTTTATCTTAATAAATCGCATATATTGAAACATGAAACTAATTGAATACATACACAAAGATATCATTTACACGGCGAATAATATTTGCAGTGCGATTAAATTATGATGTTAACAAATTAGTGGTTTTCAGTTTTTTTACTTGTTTATTATTTTTATCGTTTTTATTATTTCGTTCAAAAAAAATCTGAATTTAATACATGTCATATAGACGGTATTTATAGTTATCGACATGGTTAGGTTAATTCTTCTAATTAAGGTACAAATTGATTATTTACGTAAGCGACGCAGATTATTAATTATCCACAGGATTTTATCTCGGGCTTTACCTAATATCTTTTGACCATAATAATATGGAATGCTAATTTATATTGTAATATTATCGTAGAACAATAGACAAGCTACCTAAATCTAATAAATAGTAAAATGCTGAACATTGAAATTTTTTTATTTTCTGGGTGTTGGATAAAAACGTGTTAGAATAATATTGTATCGGATGAACACAATAAGCTTCAATGTTGGATAATTATAATTGTCATTTGTAAGTATCGAAATATACATTAATGCACCCATATTGTAATAGTTGTATTGAAATATTGTGTTATATGTTTTGAATATAATTTTATTAGAAATGATTTTTGGTGATGTCTTGACTGAAATCGATTATTGTCCTTTTGCAATCTACTCGAGTTTACACAAGGAACAATTTTCTAAGAACCCATATCGTCTTTTCATTTTTGTTCACTCGAGCGAATCCTAACGTGACTGGAAACTAGAATAGTGGTTGTGACAAGAGCTATTGAAATGTTGAGAGTTTTTTTAAAGGTCATTTGAATTGAAAATTACTCATCTATAAGTGTAACTAAATTATCTATAAACTTCACAATATACTAAATACAATATTGTCAGTTTCGGATGATTACATTTTAGTTTCACAAATATTTCTAATTCAGACTATCCAGTGACACAAATACGAGAGATACGTGAGGAGTATGTGAATTATTTAAATTACTAAACACAATGCTTAACGTGAAAACATTCATCAAACATTAAACAAAATTTATTATTTTAAAAATAATGAAATAATGCAGTTCATCCCTTCGAATATATAATTATAATGGAATTCGTTTTTCTTGTATGTTTGTTAACATTTTTTCATGTTGAGTAAGTGCTCCAAAATCGATAGTATTAAATGTCAAAATGTTTATATTACTAGTCCGTTAGGTAATTTTATAGAGATTTATTATTTGTATAAAAACAATGACAAACGATGGTAAATATACTTTAATATACAAATAACGATTTTGAATTTGTTTATCATCCAAATTTCTCATGGTTGAATAGTTATAATAGTAGAAATTTATCAGAAAAATTTTAATCCGATTATATTTTTTATATATAGTTCAGTTTTTCTTATTTGTGCATTAAAAATTATTATTTTTAGGTTACCTATTGATGGACGTATGTTGAGTTGAACCCTTTTGCAAATATTTTTAAAGGTAAAACGTTAATGTCTTTCATGCTATTTTTTTTTTATTTTGCATAGTTTAATTATTCATTCTAATTCTTTCGTTTTATTAAACGTTTTGTATCAATTTGTAATGTTTATTTTCGTATTTTTATATTTTTAAATTTATTTAATTTAATGTAAGTAGTAAGTTCTATAATTTATAAAGATCAAGTTTTGTGAAATATCAAATTTATTATTTTTTTTTCATCTCGTTGATTGTCTGAATTTTATATTCAAAACAGTTTTTTTGGCAGTTACCCTATTTTATTTCAAAGCATTTACTAATTTTACTAATTTTTCTAAGAAACGAATCATATATTATTTGAGAGAGCACATCGGTAAAAAATGTTTCACTGTTCTATATGTATAGCGAATATAGTAAAAACCTCTTTCCATAATATTTCACTCGCTGTGAATACATTTTCTAAATTAAGGTATCGTCACCTACGTAGCAATAATATAAAAGAAGGAGTCTAGTCGAAGCCTCCCAATGTGTAAACATGTGATTTCAAATACGTTCAAAACTAAAAAACAACATGCGATTTTGTTTCGACCAGAATTTGATAAATTTCAAGAGAAAATACGGGGCAAATACTGAATCAATACTCACAGTTTGTCCATCAATATGAATGAGTTACTGTACTCTCAAGAGTAATGATCAGAAGAAGGATGTATTGTATGGATTTCAATGAAAAAATAAATTGTACCAAGTCTGGAACCAGAAAATATTTTATGACTGCGATTTGCATGTACATGAAATGATTGGTTTATGATAGTTAAAGTATAAAATGTATATTTCCGGTTCGAGTGTTTTCAAATTTCTCAAAAACAGGGCGTCGATTCAACTCGATTGTACTTTTTGAATTGGTTATTGTTACATTACGATTTGTACTTATTTTCAAGGTTCTTCCTCATCTGAAGAAAGTTGCTATTGAAGTCCTCTCCAGTACCTATAATTGGAATACTTCCGTGGTATTCACCAAGTTCACGAGATCCACTCGAAGTGTAAAGGACTAGAACGTAATGTATAAACATTTTATAATGGCATCGATTCGTTGATTCAGAAAGTATCTTCTGGTTGATTGCCAAGAAGACACACGAGTCCATTTGTAAAGTGTGTGTGAGTAACGAACATAACCGAAGTTTCAAGAAAAGTTCCGATGTTTAAAACGTTACAGTTACACTGGTTATACGCCGATTAGGTCCAGCCTTTGAGAAAAGATTCGTTTGCCGAGAGCTAAGGTGTTAACACATCAAAAATAATTTTAGCCGTGTTGATTTTCTTTATAACCCACTACCCAGTGTTGAAGTGTTCAGTCATTTAGAACTAATAACTTTGTAAAAAATAAAAGTATTAAAAAAAACCTTCAGAATAAACATACGTAGATGGCTAATATAATATGTTACAATAAATTATGACGAGTGAAACACGGAGAAGGGTCTTAAATATATCACACGTCATGAGGTGTATGACGGAGAATAAATTATACTTACGTATATCAAATATGCCTTTTTAACTTTAGACACTTTTACTTCGGAGTCATACATTTTTGTGTTTAAATTTTTAATATTTATGTAATATAACTTAATGCATAACAGAGGTTAGAACTAAGCACAATTACTTCAGTGGGATTTTTCAATGTTTTGTGTACACTTGAAAAAAATGAAAATGTATTTTGTATTTTCAGAACCATCTTCATGCTTTGATAATTATATAGAAATCAAAAAGAAAGCATCTATTCTCAGCTAGGTTTAAATTTAATAATAATACAATTTACACAGTTCCAACTGTAAGAGATGGAAATGTTGGAGTTATAATATTATTATTCGTAAAAAAACGAGTAAATTCGTTTGTTATATTTTCGAGTATGAACTACAAATTCAACATTCTAAAACCCGGAAATGGAAAAATGTGTCCAATTTACAATTGATAATTAATTATACAGATTTTATTTTAGACGTCTAAGGTCAATTTACACAAAATTATTTAGGTTGTCCATAACATATTTATTTTATTTTTGGATGATGCTACATAGCTCTGCTTTCGTTTTTAGAATAATATGATAGCTAGGTACCAAATGTGATAACTTCTTCTATAAAATGTAAGTTCATATCATAAACCTGAATTATGATGAGTGTAATGAAAAGAGAGGCCAACGTAAGAATTACCAGAAAACTTAAAAAAAGTTGTTATGCTGAAATTGAACAGTAGGTACCTATCTACAGATTTATTTTATTGAATCAAAGATGAAGTGCACTATCAATTTAAAAAGTTAGTGGTCTATTTCCATGTAAATTTTCAACTTATAATAAAAAAAAAGTTAACAATTTATCAAACGTTAGACTTATCGCATATTTTGATTGAATGCATTGAATTTGAGTATTGCCGGTCTAGTGGAAGATAAATTAATTTTATTGTCCATGTCTGTAGTAAAAAGTAAAAAGTTTCGGGAAATCCTTTGAACTCATGCATTTTATGTAATCCAAAAGTAAGTGTGGTTTGTACAACTATTAATCTCTCTTTTGAACTACCAATCCTATCAACAATACGAACAGGGTCCTCGACGCTATTTCGTTGCATTTCTTACTTCTCTTTTATTTGGGTGATAAACTGATAAATGTCTTACCAACACTCTTAAACACATTTCTGTCATATCATTATAATAATTAATACTATTTAATTATATACAAATAATTCTTGTACAGTGTTGCACATATTATAATTCCAAGCTTGTTGATATTGATGAAATATAATAAAATAAAAGTATAATAATTATTCTCATACGGATTGAACCGTAATAATCTAGAAATCTTGAATTATTTTAACAAGTTATAATTTTTGTAATTTCGTATTAGTAGTTTATGATAACTTGTCTATGATTACAGAAATTCTCTGGTGTCGTGTGATTTTCTATGAGACGTATTTTACTGAAATATACTGCTGATGTATTCGATTTCCTATTGCATTTGTAACTGTTTGTTTAAGCTCTAAAGCGAAGATCAAAGTTAGGTTAGTTCGACTAAGAACGTTTGTAATAATATGGAGTGTTTTGAAATTGGAAAGTCTGTTATATGATCGTATTTGATAGTTTGCCAGGATCCGGGTAAATGCACCATACGTCCGAATTGATTTGAGAGTAGATTTGTTTGTAAAATTCAACTTTGTAGTGGTAGTATTTTAATTAGATTCTTGCGGGTTACTACCTACACGAAATAGTTTTTGGAGATATATCTTAAATATAGTATTTGTATAATATTATTATTAAATTTTGTTCAGTTTGTAGGTGGTTGGTACTACTGGTTATTGGATTGGCCAAAAGCAAAATGTGTTTGGAGGTATATCAGTATTTATAGGGGTTGTCACTTATTTAGCCGATCCTCAGCACCTTTACTTTTCACTCTGCAAGTACAAAATATTCTGTCTTAAATTATCTTACCGGAAGACAAATTGTTTGTTTATTTTTGTGTTGTAAATTAATCATTTTTTGTTTTAATTAATTATTGTAAAATACAATTAAAAAATGTCGAAGTTTTATAGTTATAGTTTTATGAATAGTATCTGTTTGGAGTAAAACGAAGTCAAGACAAGTGAAATATTTTACTACCTTTCATAGGACTACGTTTTTGATTGTATTATGTTATATGTAAACATTTGAAATAATTTTTAATGACATTTGTAAAATAAGTGATCGGGATTTTGACATTGACATTATTTCCTTAAAAACTAATTTTAAAAATGACACATTCGATTAACATGTTTAATAAATATTCGTGAATTAAACGAATCTGTTTTGGTGTATTTCTTAAAATTATTATAATCTTATGTTATAACATCTGGCTGTAGCAACCGGTGAACCACGATTGCGCCCAGCTTACCTTTTTCCATTCAAAAAACGCAATACGATTGCGCTCGACCAATTAGCACTATCGCGCCAGTCTATAACCTTTTTTACCTGCATAAAACGCAACACGATTGCGATCTAATATATATATAATATGTGTTTGTCCCGTATATGTATATGTTATATAACGATTTTCTAGTACACTATTTAAAAATACAGTCGGACTTGGTTTTCCTTGGATTTGATTTCCCCATATGTACAACCGAGTAATCGAGATAATGTTTTATTGTTAATTTATCTTATTATCCATGGACTGCAGATATCAGTATGCGTCAATGATAGTGTCGTGATCGGACTTTACATTTGAGCTGCAATTGACTGTTGGCTGTTGACTGTTAACTATTTTAAACCGTGTTTAACTCACTAGCTGTTCCGTAAAGTGTATCGTCGTGAAAATAATAATAGTGTAAAACATGGATCTATGTATATCAAAAAAGTTCGAGACTGAGAAAGGTAAACCATGCATATTAGTAAATGGTCATAAATATAGGGAATATAAAATACTTAAAAGCGTAGGCAGTATTCGGTATCGGTGTACTAACAAAAATTGCCAATCGAGTATATACGTTGACAATAATGTTACGAAAGTTCTTAGCATGCTTAATGAACACAATCATGAAAATATTTCGGAAAATATCGTTAGTAGACAAATAATAAATTCACGAATTAAAAGAAAATGTGAAAACGACTTATTCACAAGGCCGAACAAAATAATTCGACAAGAACTACGTAGCACTGAAAATGATTTACAAACCGTCCATTCTGATATCAAATTATGGAGAAAAAGTATGTACGATTTCCGTAAAAAAAAATTACCAACAATTCCAAAATCACTGGAAGAATCAAAATTTCAATTGTTTAACTTGCGCGATACTCTTAAAACTAATTTAGATGAATATTTTTGCTACATGGAAGAAATTTCAAATATAGTTGTATTGACTTGCCCAACTAATCTGGATATATTAAGTCGTTCAAATCATATTTTTGCTGATGGCACATTTTTACATTCGCCAAAATACTATGATCAACTGTACACAATTCATACGCTACAAAACGGTTTTTATATTCCTTTAATATACTGTTTTTTGACGTCAAAATCAACTGAATATTATGTAGATATGTGGCGCACTATTATAAAATTATGTTTAAAGTTGACAGGCATAAATGTATTAATATCATTGGCTAATTGTAATTTTCATTTCGATTTCGAAAAAAGCGCACACAATGCTATTAAAGAATGTTTTCCGAATAGCAAAATTATGGCCTGTAGATTCCACTTAGGTCAAAGTTGGTTCAGAAAAATCCAAAGCAATAGCGACTTATTAAAAGAATATAATTCAAAGTCAGAAATAGGCCTTTGGTTAAAATGTTTTTTCGCTCTTGGTTTTTTACCCGAAAATTTAGTCGGTGATGGCTTTTCTTGTTTAATCGAAAATGCTCCTACTGACAACTTTTATTTTTCGGATTATATATTTGACAATTATGTATGCCCTGAAGCGGTTTTTCCACCATTTGTATGGGCTGGTAAACCTTCAGAAGAAGCTCGAACAACCAATGGACCAGAATCATTCCACCGACATTATAATTCGCAGTTTTACACATCACATCCTTCAATTCATGAAGTTATTAATATATTATTAGACATTCAAAGTGAAACATACTTAAAAATTAGTAGTATTAAAACGAATAATAAAAACAAACCACGAAAAGAACAAATTGATAAATTGACATTTATAACGGAAACATGGACAAAATTAGAAAAAAATGAAATATCTCTGCTAGAATATTTGAAAGTAATGGGACCAAAATTTTGTGCCACAAAATTGTAATTTATACATTTGTATTATTTTTATTCTTATTATTATTATAATTAAAAAAATATTTAATTGGACATTTTTAATTAAAAAGAAATATCTATGCTAGAGTTACTATTAGGGTATTATTATTAAAAAAAAAAAATTGTAACTCAAAATTTTTAACCAAGCCAACAATTTAATTTTGTTGTCAGTCCTAAGCCTGTAAAATTGGGAAGGAAAATTATTAAGAGCGCAATCGTGTTGCGTTTTATGCAGGTAAAAAAGGTTATAGACGGGCGCAATATTGCTAATTGGTCGAGCGCAATCGTATTGCGTTTTTTGAATGGAAAAAGGTAAGCTGGGCGCAATCGTGTTACATCCGTAGCAACTTACTCGTATTTAATTTATCAACTCTTAACGATGATTTATCTAAGGAAAACATAATTACCTACTGATATTTGAATTAATTTTACTGATATATCGATTTACATATCGGTATTGACCGAACTATCCACAATAATTTATTCTTAAAATTTGCATGGATTTATTTGATCTCGTGTTTTATGATTATTCAAGCTTCATAATAATTATGTACGCATGCAAAAACGCTTAAGTTTCTTCTCCAAATACAGTTGTTTCGTATTGAATATTATGTTAATGCATTTAATTATTGTGATTTACATCATATTATCTTAACACGTTTGAAATTCCACTATTTTTGTTTCGCGAATCGTGAAAACTCACAAGAATCGGCTGACTTCAGTTTTCGAGTAATAAATTCTAAGTTTACCCAACTACTGAGGAAAAACTTTTGTTGCATTACACCTACGCGAAACTGAGTTGCGAATTTTTACGTCGCTGCTAAATTAATAACTAGTGTCTTATAAAACAATTACGAGGTGATTAGCATTCCGAGTTATTTAATACTTAAACTTCTTTATTTAAATCAATAATATAATATAGCGATAAAACCGTTGTTGACCCGTGTAATTTATTTATGTTTTATAATTCAACATTAGTTTTTAGTTTTGATTTCCCGAGCCAGATAATTGCTGCATTTAATTTGGTCTGGGCCAACGCGTAATAATAACGTACAAATATTTAATTTTAATGTCATGTGTGTACCTACTACAACAGTTACTGTCATATCGCTCGTTATAATATATTATATCGTTATTTGTAACCGTCGCGTGTTATCGCACTCGTGTGATCCATTCCCATTAGAAATTTAAGGCTTTCAGACTTTCTAGTCTAGCTGCAATATCGTATTATATAATATTTGAGTACTTGAATAATATGTAATGGTTATAATTACCCACGTGCTGTGCCATTTTTATTAATGTGCCGCGTGTAGTGTTACTAAATTCGTCTTTTGACATTCGTCGACTTTTTACGTGAATGCGCATACTGTTACGGCGATGGAGTTAATTGTTCGTAAAGAATAATAACAGGAAATTATATAATACATTAGGTATACATTATACATACATTTGTATAGCATTAATCATGCAGTGCTTTATTAATAGGCAGTAACTCACGTGTGCAGAACTTGTGGGTTTCAAGTTTCAAACATTAATAACGACTTTCAAATTTATTACCCTTAGGTACGCGATTGAAGTGCTATTACTGCTGCTAAAATATACATATTTAAAAATTCCCTCACACACATGCGAACACGATGCAACGCCTTTCTCGAACTTCAACTCGTGTCGAACACGAGGTTTCCACTAAATTACATTTATTTATCCCCACGGTTAATCCTTTTTCACTTCAGAATATGGGTACTCATTTCATCATTTAATCGAGAGTGTTCAAGGTGTTTAATTTTTGTTATTTGACTTTTAACTTTTAATTTCTATAAATTTTCTCTCGTGAATTATTGACGTGAAAGAGCACATTTATTTTTAAAAAATCACTTTTTTAGGAGTTTTAAAATATACAAAAAAATTTAAAAGTATATATTTAAAAATATATAACCGTATACCGAATACTTTTGCATTGTTTTCGTTAACCAAACATTGAATGTGATTTTATTTTAATTTAGCTACGCCATTTTTAAAAGATAAAATATACATATCTATATTTATTTATTATTTCTGAACAATATTTACTTGATATGTTGATTATAATTGTGTTCTTTTAACCATATTATTATTATTATTATTTTTGAAGATTAATTCACATTAATTTTAGTTGTTGATTACTACGTAAAAAATATAACAACCATGTAGAGTATTTAAACATTAAACATATTATATAACTACTATACTGCTATACCATATCTTATTTTATTATTGTATCATACCATTCATAAAGGTGTGAGAAAAATGTAAAAAAACTGACTATTTTTATTGTGTCCAATTTTTCAACGAGATTGGGAGACTTACGTATACTATGATCCTAGAATAGCGGATTATTTTAGAAGTGTCGTAATATAGAGTAATCGTAATTTTTTTTAAATCTATTTTACATTTTCGCTTTTCAAGGCATTTATACCAAATCTCTCTTTTCAGACTGGCTACACAACATTTTCTGTTATATAATTACAAGTTCTACTACACGTGAAAAAAAATTTAAGTATTTATAAAAATCATTAGGAAAATACTAAGTAGTAAGTACAACAAAGTCTACTATGCGAATTATCCATTTAAACTGTTTAAATAATGTATCATTCTATTTTGTTTAAGAATTCATTTTTTGATTTTTTAGTTTCCATTACAAACTATATAATATACTTGCAAGTTGTATGCCAGTAAGGTAGCCGCAAGTGCCTCTGCCACAAAACAGAGATCTTATGGCTTCACAACTAGGTAGATTCGAGTTGATACAAATAAGCACATTATACCTTAGTATTGTTCTATATTACTGTGTATACCTAGATGGCGTATTGATTTTCTATGAATTATAATGAAAACATTTATTAGAAGGTATCGAAGAAAAAATCGTACTTGAACTCTAATTTTTGTCCATAAAACAACGTTGAACGTTTACTTAGATCGGAGATATCGCTTACACATAACGCGCGGTTATTCTATACCGATAGTAAACCTTGAGGTCCGCATGGGTCGATGGTTAGGTTATAGAAGGCCACGAGATAGGTTACCGGCCGGAACACTAGGTATAGCGGGCGGTATAACAAGGTATCCAAAAACAATAAACATCCCGATCTTACCTCCTCATGTAGTGGTACTTGATGACCACGACGATGACCACGGAATTGGCTATGGCCGCGACCAAGAACAACGGGACGTAGAGTCCGATCAACAGGATACTTCTGGTTTCGGTGAATTTCATTTGCGACGACGAGAACTCGGCGATCAGCTCTTCGATCACAGCCGCCTGTTCCATGCCGACCGCATTTTTCGTCCACAAACTGCTGCCATTACGCGCAGTCGTGTTGTTGAACATATTTTCGTGTGCCGACTGTGCGTAGACGTGTCTCGTTAAATTGTTCGTCCTGCAACGTCATAAACGGTCGAGTGTTGTTGTTATAGCGAAAATGTGCAATATTTACGACGAAAATAAAATATTATGGTAATATATTATTTTATTATGTCACGTAGATAAACTAAATTGTCCGTTCAACATAATAATTTTTTGTCTCTCGGAATATTTTTATTTTTGTCTCTATTCTAAAACTATTTCGCGAGCGTACGGTTGGTTTGAAAAATTATTCCATGCAGCTTCAAATCTCATAATTGTTATTTATATTTTGTCATGAAGTCCGCGATATTCAGATAAGAACTGATAGTATATTCGTTGGCAATCGTTATGAGGCATTTTTAACTATTGGACATTGTAATTAATATGATTTTGATGAAGGTACCTAACACTACATGGTTTTATAATGATTTAGATGTTTAATGTTATACAACTATTATAGTTAATGGTTTACATTATGATTATTTTATAAGTTATCACTCATTAAAACGATTAACGAAGTGTATGAGAGTTTTTGTAAATACTTTTTCTGTATACCTATTTTCGTTATTGTAAAGTTTAAGTAGTTATTTTAAAGTCAGCGTCCAAAAGTAGAATATTTTTTTCAAATTATATAAGATTTAAATTTATAATTAGTAGTTAATAAACTATAATTTGGGCATTTAAAGTTGATAGTAAAAGTGGAATAGCATAGTGGTTCGGTTCTATCGTCTGAATAGCTGTATTGTTATGATCTCTAGTTATTAAAAAAAAAAAACTCTAATACTTTGCGAAAAAATTATTTCTTACCTTTAAAAGAATCAAATATGCGGACATAAATAAATAATGGCTAGTTAAAGTCAAGTATTATAATAATATAACATGTATTGGTTAATGGTTATTTTCGGTTAACTATGTGGTTGTATTTTGTAATAATACATATTGAATCTGAATGGACACATCAAGAAGAAATACCTACTAAAATTCGCCATGTAAACTGCAGTTGTCTGGCAGTATAAATTCACAACAAAATAAGGGTTGAATTTAAATGCCTGGAGCCCGGAAAGCCAAAATGTTTGAACAAGAACCATAATGAGGCTGTGCACAGTCTGTCGAGGGTCGATCGACAATAATTCACACCGAAAATAATTCGTTCGAGTACAAGGGACAACTCGATAGACTCGTATAACACTATGGTTATTCAAACTGCAGTGATATACATTCGGTTAAATTATATAAACGAGAAGTATAGTAAATGATTTTCATTTTCCTTTAATTACTTTGAATTTATTCCGCATTAATTTCGTTTGCCCGGACAGATCAATCGATATTTTAACAAGAATTACAGCCGTTGTAGGAGTTTCGTATTATATTTGTCTAAAATACGCCTATACATTTGTACGCTCGAATAAAGCATAGGTATTAAATGATACATTGTACCGTTATAGTAATGTTCGATATTGAATTATAATTGCTGTATGGCGCTGATAACATTAAACGTAGATATCGTTTTATCAGTTATTAAATGTCAATATTGAACATGATTATAATAATATTTCCTATTGTAATTATATAATTTATAAAGCTAAGACAAAATTGATAATACCATCATTCATATATTGTGTCGAAATTCGTATTCGAGTGTGTTTATTAATTGTGTTGTTGTTTAAATAACATAAAACTAGAAGGTGGTCGATAATATTGTTGGCATGATTGTTGAGTTTTCGAGAACCGTTAAACTCTATACAATAATGTTTAATCGGTTCGATACCGACTCACCTATTATCCCATCGATTCTCTCGACTCACCACAGGACATCGTTAAATCACAATAATTATTTAAAATTGTTGAAACCGTTATTATTTTTTATTTTTATATTTAAAAACAATGATTAATCGTCACGCTTGTAAGATGGTTATGGACGGAGCTCATTTCACTAATGCATTTGACGTTTTTTCTCCTTCAAATTTTTGTTCCGCTCAAAGAATAAAACGGTCGAGTGTCGAGCACTCTTCGCGATTCTCGAAACTTCATTATGCTTCCGTATACGCAGCTTAAAGCCGCTTTTGATATTTACTTAACTTCGTACAAAGTGACACAATCAAGTCAAAGACGTGCGTACGGCTAAATGGCGCGTACGATGCGTAGTATACGGGCCACGTGAAGATTTCCCAAGTGCCATCTCCGGTCGGGTTTTGATTAAGTGAGCCGCCAGCAATTTGTCTAGTCGACAAAAGATTTTCTAATATCCGGAAACACCGAATTTAACGTCTAAGATGGCATAAACTCGTTTAAAAAAAAAAAAATTCGACAATAGACGGCATATTTAAAGGGCATAAACACTTGTACAATGTAATAGGATTGCTGCCAACTGTTGCTATCTGTCAACTAATCGTTAAATCGTTTCCATCATGTTACATTTGTGTATTTGTTTAGAGATCAAAATTCACATACATTTTTTTAATTTTATCTCACATTTTAGTTCTATGAATGTATTGAAATTTTCATGATTTTCCGTAATTTCAGGGGTTTAGAAAGATTAGGATTTTTCGAAATGTTCCGAAATTTTAATCTTTGTATTTGTTAACATCCTATTAAGTAATAGTATTTAAACTTTCTTCTTAAGTACATTTTACGAGAAAAAAAATAGTTGTAGCTTTCAAAATGCATAACAAGTTGTTATTCAAGTAAACCTAACAACTCTACAACGAGATTATGCATCCAAAATAACATGAAGTTTGTTAAAATTTTCTATGAGGTCAGAACCTCTATCTAAAATTGCATTGGTTCATACTTTATATTATTAGTTTGTAAATGGAAACTTTCCCGGAAGATTTTCTTAAAAGAAATCACGTTACTCAAAAGTAACCCAAGAAGTCATTCTTTATCATTGTTGCCACGAAATGGTAGCTCAAAGTTTTCAAAAAAATGTACAAACTCTAAATACGTTTTTTGCAATAAATAAAATAATAACATAATATTTTTTTTTTTGTAGCTAATCAGGTGAGTACTAAAATATTTTAATGCGAATAATTTGTATTAAACATTATGTAAACTTATGAACTGAACTACCAATAGTAATTTATTTACTTTTATTCATTAATTCATTTGATTATATTTTTTATTATGCATCTATATTATTTTCAATTTTGATATCTATAATTTATAGCCTAAGATCTTATCTATTTATTCATTATAATGATTATACGCCTATGTCCAATGTCACTTTCGGTGCATGAACGGTTGAGATCTCAAAAAACACCCGACTTAAATATGGATTTGAAATCTCACTAGTGCCCCTTTGAAAAATACTATCACGTTAGTTCTGATTTATAAGGCTTACCGAAGTAGTACCCGTAAGGCCGTAACGAAATAATAAATGGCATTCAATTTAGATAAACGACCTTAATTATTTTCCTGTAATGTTAAACACATACATTTGAACTATCGCGCAATCTATTTATATGTATTTTGTTGTGTGGGCATGGATTTTCCTGTTTTTTAGTTGTACAAATATGAATTGATAAATACGTCAAACCTTTGTCAGAGGGGATAGAGAACCGTTTTACGTTTCTGAAACATAATATTTGACAGTATTATCCGTCGTCAGTGATTTCTTGTTCGACCATAAAATATGCAGGTTTAATATATAGGGAAATTAACATATCCAAAAATATACATTATGATGAAGTTATTGGACAATTGAGAAGTAAAAGTAAATTTATTCACAGGAAACTTATAGCTATTAAAAAGAGAGATATTAAAAGAAGAAAAAAACTGAAATAATCATAATAATTCATTTTTGTTAAACGTTATGCCTTGCATTGCTATAATATTTTATAACTATAAAATTATAAGTTTTAAATTAATTCACGACGTATAACTTTGTTCTGTATTTGTTACTTAATTATTTAAGACCAAAATTGCAAAAAATAAATGTTGGCACAAAAGCACCGGCAATGAACGTTTTTTTTTTGTCAGAAAAAAAAGTTTTTATGGGTTGCTTAGATTTACTCTTCCAATAAAATATCACCAATCCACCACTAGGCCTAAGCTTCCCGTTAAGCAATTTACTTTAATTTTAATACATTTCTTATTTTCAATTGTTCGATAATTTCATCAGAATTTAGATTATTGAACATTTTTTGTTATTGGAAGTCATAAGTATAAAAGTTTCTAACTTAAATTCATTCGAAAAAATTCACGAGCGAGTTTCAATAACTTTTACAATTTAAAATGAGCGTTCTCAAGCCACTTAAACTCAAAATAAATATTTAAGCAGGTGAAAATAAAAAGACTTGCAATAATTGAAATAATAACTAGTTCAAGGCATAAACGAAGTTAAAGGAAGCTTAAGAAGATACTTATACCTATGAAAATGTTGATATTCATCACTTTACAAAACCTTCATTAAAACGTTAAAGCAGCAAACAACAAAGTTTTGCTCACTTTATTTACATCTCAAGAATTTGTTGTAAATTATGTGACATCAATATTTACAAGATCTTATTGAAGGTGTCTATTGACTTCAAAATTATAAAATTATCTACCTATACCAATGTGAAACAGGAAATACATTTTTAATTGTATTCCTAGTCCATTAAAAATGTAATAATAAATTCTAATTGTAAATCATTCTAAGAGGTATCTTTATTTATATTTTCAGGTAATCATAATATATTAAAAATTGTCCAAAAATGTTACTAAAATTAATAGTTACGTATGTGACAAACATGCTAAATCCAAAAATTATTTTTACTATCATGTTCACGTGGGGCGCATAAAATATATTTGATTATTTTCTATAAACCTGCTATCTGTGCTTTCAATAACTTTATCTGTCATGGTATTGTAATAAAAATGCCAACAGTAATTTTTTTTAAGCGGTTCAATTGTACAGATGTATCATATTCGGTTATAAAGTGGTCGATTTTAAGTATAGATACATAATATTGTAATCGTGCATACAAATTGGTTTTTTAAAAAAGAAAAATATGTTGTCATAAAAAATATAAGTAACATATTATTATATTATTATTTTACTGTTTTTTTAGTCTATAATATTATGAATAAATAATACGCGGTATCGAATTATTTTTATTTTGTGAATAATTTTTAGGTTTAAGGAAATTGAGAACAAAAAAAATGTGTGTAGGGGTAAGTAAAAATACCATCATTTTTAAATCGGAAAACTATATTGTTTCATTTTTTTTTATACCTTATATACTTTTAAATTTATTCAATATACCTACCTAATACACAGCAAATAAATAAATGGTTTACTAAGCATAATATTATTATGATTACCATGCTCATATTTTGCAATTTGCATATTCACATGCTATATATATATGTATAATATTTATTATAATATCTAATCCGGTAAATATTTTTTTTTCATTTCGATAAGTTTCTAACCGTAGTATACTAACCTTTTAAATGGCTAGATAGAGCTAGATAGGGTTTAAGCACTAAAAGTACGGATCAGGTATATAATACAATGAAATCTAAATTGAACTAAGCAATTTATAAAACTATAAAAGTTTGATGTTAAACAAAATTGTGTGATAAAATCCGCAAAGAAAAGGAAAACGTTTAAAACAAAAATGGTTCTTTATTGTGAGCATTACGAGTAATTGTTGGTTCAGTTTAATAATAGTCTTGGCAAATCATAAAACGCGATAAGAACATTATATGCTTTTTATTAAAACAAAAAACAATGTGTTATCTTCTAATGGAAATCGTTTTTTTACAATTCTTAAAAATTAATTGAAATAAATTAAGAAAATGCCTAATAATAATATTAAAAAATAAATGGGTTCATCAAAAGGTTTTGTCCCCTTAAGACACATCAATGTTAAAATCAATATTTGAAATTAATTCAGCAAATTAAAAAAAAACACATTAAACCAAAGCAAATAGTATTTTCAGTAGTAAAATTGTTACTTTTTTGACACATGTGATATATTGTATCTATAATATCTAATTAAAAAATATTTCCACTAATTGAATACTGTAAATATTACTTGGTATATTGAATAAATGGGCAGAATTTGAGTTTGTACGATTTACCTTTTTGGGAACATGATTTCGAAATATGTCGGTTGAATAACAACGAAAACCCACAAATGAGACACGATTGCTTACTAAACGTTGCCAAAATACCTTATTATACATTTTTTTTTTTTTTGAACTACATGAAATATCTCGTGAGTTTCAAATTCATAAATTTCAGTTAAAAGTTGGCTTTCATTTTTTCTTTGACCCGTTCCGATATAATTATTTTAATATAATTTTACAATATTTCATACATTCAATATTACACCACAAATATGTTGGTCGTACGAAACTGAACGGAAATTCAACTTATAGCAACGATAAGTGTGTGAACTTTTTTTGCAAGAAAAGTCGGACATTAATTACCTAGTTAAAAAGTTGAAATTAAGTTATTTTTTAAGTAAGTCACATAACAAGTTCCTCAAAAAAAATTTAAATTTAACTTAACCAGTTAAAATTTGTCTTATGATATCCCTTGATGCGTTACGAAATTAACTTATAAATAATTAATAACTTCCATTACCTAGTATATTATACTATATTATACTATACTGTCTATCATTAAATATTTCCTCTTTTATTATTTTACCATCCATTTTTGTTTTTGTTTATTTTACATTTATGTTAGATTTATTTATTGTGCTCTAGCATTGATGTAAATATTCAGTTTTTTTAAAAAAAATGTAACTGATTTTGAAGTAGGTCAAGTTATTTTTTTGCTATTCAACTAGTAACGTTTGCAAGTTGAAAAGATAAAAAAGTAACTTTTAAAATTTAAACTTAATATAACGAGTTAAAATTATTAGTAATCTCGCCCAGCCATCATTTCACGATAATATGGTCTAATAAAGACTCTAGAGATAGTATAAAATGTGATTTTCTAGCGAGGCAGCATGGCAACGTTGTATAAAAATAACGTACTGAACAGTATTAATGAAAAGGTAACGTTGATAAGCACCATACTCAATCGCATTCTATCCTGCAAATCGGTATGAATAGTGAGGCCAGGCACTGCGTCCATATTTTTAAATTTCTAATACAATTAATTTCTAAATAATTATCTTTTATTACTTATTGATAGACTTTTGATGAAATTATAATTCTATCAAACAGACCATAAGAACCATGAAAATCAAGGAGAAACTAAAGTTTCTTTCAAGGTACGCATTGTTGCTAAATAACTATATACATAATGACTCAGGTGATTTTATACAAAATAAAACCTTGTAAAAAATATTAGGACTATTATAAGTTGGCCTTGAAAATGTCGTAACTAACGGGCTGTCGGTACGAAAAATGAGAAACGTCATTGAGAAAGCGTGCACTGAGTATACTTAAGTCGGTCGTGAAGTTTAATAATATAGGTACGTTTATAATAATGTGCTAAAAAAATCATTTTTTTTTCTAAATAGTAAATCAGGTAATGTGACCATTCTAAATGTACTAAACTACCCTGTTATTGTTTATTTAACTTTGTCAAAACTGACATAACAATGGTCGTATTTGATTATCATAATATAAATGATTAAATTTCGAATTTAAAAAAACGATCACATAAACATATTACAAAATGTACATGTAATATTATTTTGTATGAGAATTACGGAATGTTTTAGTATCTGATTCCAAGCACTAGTGCACTCGACGTCTCGTTTTATGGAAATTATATAACTTCTCAAAACGCAGTTTATACGAGTTAAACTTATTTTCTTGAAATTTTAAACTTTCGAATGAATTATGCTTTATACAACAAACGTATGTTATGCTAAGTGAAAATAAATAATAATCATAAAAATAAAACATTCCGAAATATTAATAAGTGTATACCTGTATCGAGTCTTACACACACATAGATATAATATAACATCGACCTCGGCTGCTTTAAATTATAATAATATTATTCAGCGAGTGATTCACAAAATATGCTCATTGCTCGCCCTCATCGTAAGATTAAAAATCATATTTTAAACTATTTAGATTTAGAGAACCACCTTTAAAATGTTGATGTACCTATACATACATTTGAATTCTAAGGAATAGTTTTTGATTGATTTAACCTTGGGAAGATAATTATTATATGTGATTACTTATTAACCATGATGACTTTTTAGAAAAATATGGGGGCTATGATGATTTGAAAATTATAATAGGTACTAATGACTAATTAAATAATAATATTAATCCATCAATTTTTTATAATTTGTAATAATTATTGCCCAAGTAGGTATAACGAATAAGTGCTGGTAGATTTAATATCAAATATACATATAAATATATATTTCATGTTTTTTTAATACCGTCTTCGAGAACTATTATCTTTAGTAAATTTATTTTAATAACACAAGATCATCTAGTTTCAATATTGAATTAGGTACATCAACATTTTCAAGAAAACCACTATACTATTACGCTTATTACTACAACTTACAGCCACCTACTTACAAAGGTTGGTTTTCATTTGAAAAAAAAAATTGTATTTAGACACTCCTTTAATGTTACCTATACGAGTCCAAACAGTTGAAAATATCGTCCTTAAGCATACTTAAAAATTTCAAAAGTCAGAAGTCTAATGAATTTTTCATCAAAAGAAACAATGCGGGCGGCGAGCGTGCAAGGCGAATCGCTTTGTGTGGTCACAGCAGTTGCTCGGGTCGTAACAGTATCGTTTTCAAACTGTGTATCAATCGTCCGCCCTCGTCCACCACGTCGCTGTACGCGTTGTTCAGTCACAGAGGGGCTTAGGTATACATCGAGGGAGGTGCAAATAAACAATGAACACACACGGACACAATGGCTAAGGGATTTGGCTAATGCGCAGCGTATATTGTCCATGTTTACCAGATAATGCCGACGTTAGCCGAACCGCTGACATTATCCGTGACATACGCATAATGTTCGTAAATAGACTATAATAATAATATTCGTAGTGTACATTTTAGTGGTTAATATTCATATAAAAAAAAAAAACAATACCAGCTATACCTGATAATCAAGTAGGTACGATTTCGGAATTACATGGTACGCACCTATGATCACAATATGGTGGTAGGCAATATGCCTATTGTCTATAAAGCAAACAATACGTGTATTTTGTTAATATATGCAACTATTATTGAGACGGGTCTTCGGAGAATGGAATTATTATTATTGAGACGGCTTCTCGGAGAATGGAATTTGTGATAGTTTGTATTCCCAGTAGGTATCTATATTATATAATATTATTATTATGACGCTCGTCAGAAGCGTGTTTTCAAATGTAAAAAGGGTGGTGGGATAGCGGAGAAAATAAAAATTAGTAAATGTTACAAAACCTATGATCAAACACATATATGTATATAATTATTGATGCTTACCATTAAGAGAATAATATAAAGGAAGAAAAATACAGATCGAATTATAAAACAATAATGAACGAAAATAGAGAATACTAAATTTTGTAGTCTAATATAATATACTATACATAATAGGTAAATCTTTTATTTTCTACATACACATTTCGCTTTTTAGTCCATTATTATATTATGAGTAATATAATAGGCAGGAAATATATAGGTACAATACTACCTATCTGCTATGTGAATTGTAATATTATAATAATCATAAGCGTCTAAACTCTAAAATAATTATTTAGAAAAATCATAGCTCTTTTGAACGCATTATTTTTCCATATTTTAATGTCATTGCAAAAATTTATTTCGAGAAAAATTATATTTTTAAAATTGTTTATTATTATAATTTTTTCGAGTGCCAATATAAACTTACTTTTTCCTAATTGGAATATTATTTTTCGGAGAATTCGTGTTAATCGAATTGCGAATGAGTACCTAGGCAGGTGTTTAATAAATTATATAAATATTTCAAGTTTCGATGAGCGGAATAAAGTGTCATAAGGGTAAGTGCCTACTTCGCAAAATATCGATCCACTATTCGACTCATCTGAACTTAAAATACTCATAACTAGGTATAAAGTACACATTATATTGTTATTATGTTATTGTAACAGCACTGAATTAACTTAAACTCGGGACTTAAACGAGTGACATTTTAATAACGGCTGCGATGAACGATGGCGGTGGGATATGGAAAACAAATTCTCCCCGGATACTAATTATTATTAAATTAATATACATTTTTGTTTTTCCTCTCGATATTTTCGAAACAATTAATCACCATACAATAATTTACTGGTGACGATGAAACGTTATTTTGTATACGTCAGGCAGGAATCTTAAAATAAAAAAAAAATACTACTGACGTGCTCTAATATAATGGCTTTAAAGCTGCAGGGAGAATGGTATTGTATTACATTGACATGTTCGACGTCCGTGAAGTTTATTTTGAGTTTTTAAATTAAATGATTTATACCATCGGAGAGGTACAACAAACAAGCAAGTCGACGGAAAATGTGGAATGCAAAAATATCACAAAATTACTTGCTCATGCACACACATACTACATGTATTGATGTATAATATATGTATATATATAGGTTAATATATTACTCTACAATTTGATATTTATATTATACAAACTGTACAAACACTATGTATATAGAAATGATATTTATAGAAGTTCAGTTGTGCATATTATATACGGAAACAAAGTTTTGATAACGTATCATGTTATCCGATATCAAAATACCTATATGATGTTCATCGAACCATTTTTAAGCAAGTTTCGACGTCTATTTAATATTAATAATAATAGCAACAGTAATAATATTGGGCTACATATATATTATCTTGTATCAGTAAAGTTTAAACTTAATGTCTGTTCTTTACGGTTGGTTCGCTTATCAAATCGATATCACACATTCCGTCGATTTGCATTAACCGAATATATTATTATTACTTGCCATATTTTTGTTTCGCTGTCGCATAGATTCGATATTAGGATAATATAATATAATGCGCGGTATTACACGTTAATGGTTTACACATTTTGATGTGGCATTTAAAGAAAGTTTGTTGTTAGATACAAACAAAATAATACAGGAATACAATCACGCGAAAATCTTGTGCTAAAATTCGATAATATTTATGACAGGTACCTACAAACGATACTGCAATGACATTTCACTAGGTACTAATGTGGCGTGTATTGACATTTTATTGTTATATTTAACCTGTGATAACACTATGATACGAGAACAACATTATACCAAATGATATACAAACAAAACGCATATTTTTTAAGATATTACACACGACAATATTTTACGGAAGAAATTTCGGTCAACGTCCCAATGTGTAGGTACTGTAAGGACACAAGTATATTATGAGTACATTTCAAATTAAAATTATTTTTTTGAATGTAGTCCTTTTAACATTTTCGTTTTTACTTAATAATTTCTATTTCAAATCTATATTATACATTGTGCACCTAGGTGATCAATGTCTAACTATATATTTCAAAATGATTGTAAAGACAATTTTAAAATCATAATAATATTAATGTTGCCAAATGTCACTGAATCGATCACAATGCAAACGATTGAGGGGACGAGACCAGGGTATCGCTTAGTGGCAGTATGTCCTAAACGGTTCCCACGCGTTTCCGGTTTTTGGAGAAAAGAAAAAAGGTATCGGTTAAAAACAATTAAATACTGGTAGGTAAATTATACATTTTAGATTCTGAGCGGAGCGTTGAAAGTATTGATTATACAAAGATAAGTGTTTTTTTTATTTATTTTTGTGTCTGTCATCACGGTTTGGGGGCAGTAAAAGTGCTTTGATTTTCTTCAATAGCAACTTTTCTGGCAGGGAAGTCTATCTAAATGGTGCAATCGGGAGGTCAAATTTAAAAAATATTCCCCAGTAGTTTTCAAAAGGTAACGAAAAAACAAAAAAAAATTATTGATAACGGGATATTTTATTTGAAATCAGTTTCGATTTTGGTTAATAGGGTAACTCTAAAAAAAATAACTATAGATACATGACATTTTCACTGAATGTTTGTGTTAGCATTTTCTATACACCATACAATTTTAAAAATATTTTGACTCGTGTTGAACTAGTTATATGCATATGAAATGTTCAAATATTATTAGTTTTTTTCGATCAAAGTCTATAAAAAAATATTAGCTCAATGCCTTGGTTAAAAAAACTTGAAAATATAATACAAGGTTCCTCATAAGTTGTTGTAAGTGAAAATTTAAAAAAAAAGTTGAGCGTAAGTCCATAATAGTTTTTTATCGAATTTCAACAAAATACGTAAAAATCAAAAAAATTTGAAATTGATTTTAAGTTAGAAATTCATGTACTCGTTTTAAGTTATTTTGGGATATTTTCAAATTTCATTTTTTTTAGTTTTTTTCTATAAATGTCAATAAAATTGTATTGGTTGAGTCAATAAGCATACAAATTTAATACAAGACTCTGGATATATTTTTTACAATATCAGTTGAAAAAAATTAAAAATACAAAGCCACTTTTTTTTATAAGCATTTATAGTTCAAATATTGTCAACATTTCTCAAATTGAAAGTTGAAAAATGATTTTGTTGTTAAAAATGTATTAAATGTTCAACTTTTATAGCTACGGATTGAAAATTTAGAACAAGGTTTTACGTAATTAGTTAGTTCTGTTACCAAAGAATCTTAAAATAAAAATGAACACAGTTTTTTGTATAGTTTAATATATTATTTAATATTTTAATAATAGTTTAGGTTAATGATTTAACTATTTTAAGTTCAAATTTAGACGGAATTAGATACTAACACAAAGAATAATGTTTTTTAGTCATTTTGTTGGAATTCGGTTTCAAAACTGTCCAATTTTACATAAATATATATAATATTTTTCTACCATCGTTGATAATTGGAGCATAATAATAATAATAATTCGACTAACCGAATGATTAATAAGTTATAACAATATAAAATTTCCTAGATTGACATACCGTCTCCGCTCAGAATCGTTTTTCGTATAAAATGATATTATATCATTGAATTCAAATTTAATACCATCCATTACAGCGACATTCTAGACACCTTATGTACAGCAAAGCCACATCCACTTACCTGCTTTTTGGATTTTGAAGTGTTTGGGCAAAAATGTGTCTTCCAAAAGTTTTATTAACTTGATAATCTTATAATATTTTAGACATAAATATTTAAGATTTTGGGGATCGTGAAAATAATCAGTTTTTGGTAATGTACAGAGCATTATTTAGATAAATAATGAATCATTTGTCTAATGGTTATATGATGATAAATTACCTGACATCTTACATAAATTATTAGGATATATTAACTTCAGTAAAAAGTCCACAAAAATAAATATTAAGTAAATTTTTTGAACGAAAAATGGAAAGTGAAAGTTGAAAAAAACTATAATATAGTCTCTGAAGTTACAGGATAAAATATGAACTGTACATTGTTGTGTGGTTTATCAACTTAATAATTAAAGGTAGCATTTTGGTACTCGTTAGACGATGGCAATTGTTTTTTACGTTTTTAACCTCTAATACAAGGCCGTACAAACAATCTCTACATTTTGCGTTTTAGGTAGGTTTTATCCAATTAAATTAAATTAAACATTGCCAAACAAGCGTTAGGGGTAAAGGAAGTTTCTAAAAAGTTAAACTAGCTTGTTCCAAAAATTATTTAGAGTGTGAGAAGTTAGACTGGCGTCTGTATTTGCTTTCCAAATTATAATAAAAACTTTTTCCGTGCTTTTAAACTAAATTAATATTAAGCGATTGTAATAATAATTATTTTTTTGAAATGAAATTTCCCTCTTTCGATTTCAATCAAAAAATGTATTGAAAATATTTTTGGTTATAGGCTTTAGTCAGACATTTAGAATTGCTTACCACTCACTAATTGCAACTATAGGTATATTATATTGAATGTGCTCTGCACTACAGTATCATTAATTTCTGCTAGTCAACTCTCACTTTATCAACTAAAAATATAAAGATTTTCTGGTGTTCTTGAACGAGTAGTTTGTTTTTTAAAAATAGTCAACAGCGCCCCAAGCATATTATTATTATTATTATTATTATAATACGTTTTTAAAACAATGTTATAAATTATGTTTATATTTTATTAAAAAAATTGTATTACATCATAAAGGTACTGTGGCACAACTTCGGATCGCCAAGATGATAAACGAATCTTAAAAAATTTAGTTTAGTTTATGAAGGGTCTTAAAGCTTATCTCCCAATTCAACGTTACTGCTTGATTTTTGCCTACAAAATTAATACTATTACTTTAGTTTCTCAGTGAAACGAGCCACCGAGGGAGGGAGGAGCAACTGATAATATTATATAATGAAGTGTGCTTTTTTTCCAGTCAACGCAACCTAGAGCATTAAAAAAACTCGAAAAACCATATGAAACACATCGCTAACGAGTAATATTTCATAACCAACAGTTTATTTTTTCAAATTTGTGAAAAAAAAACTAAATTGAAGACAAAGAAAAATATTATAATAATATGCAATGAGTGATGCATTATCAGTTTTTTACGAACTATCGTGACGTATTATTTAGGATTGTAACGAGTTTTACTGGGTAATACCGTTTTTTGAACTGTACAATATTCAAATTTAAATTTAAATATGCACTAGCTCAAACTTGATTATGATGAGCAACACCTTGGTTTGGTGTATTTTTTGTATATCGCATTTTAATTCGAATAAAACAGTTTAAAACAGTTGGTAATTCTATGCTTAATTTTTTTTTTTTTTGTTGTTGAGGATTATGACTTACTTATTTCAAGTCAGATTTGTATAAGACTTCGAAACAATTAAGACACGCATATTTAAATAATGTTTTAAATCTCTGTTCTCCAGCCTTTTACCGAATACCTCCCAAGTACATGTGGAGTTGTACATTTTATGTATACATTTTGTTAGTCACTCACAGTTACACGGTTACGTAAGTGTTTTTTTAAAACGTAAAAACTTTCGGTGACAGATTTTAATCATGAAGTTTTGATAAAAAAAAAATTGAGACTCGCTCGAACGAATTGCAAAGTGTAATAGGTAGTCATTATTTTATTTTAATAAACACGGCCTGTACAGCATTTAATCGTAATCTCAGTAAATAAAAAAAGTTCATAGTTTATTGCATAATATTTACACACGTCTTATAGTAAATAATATATATTGCATCAGTACACGAAAACGAATAGCTTTTTTTAACAGTTATCAGAGAATATTATTAGGTATTTTAAATATGAACCGTGATAATAATAATAATTTGTTTTTGAGCTACTAACATTGAGTATTGACACTTATATACTTCGTAGTTAATATTTTATCAACATAAAAAAAAAAAACGGTTTCTAGGCTCACAATTAATTTACGACAAATGCATTATCAAGTTTACAACCTTTCTCGTTAATTTTATATGGGTCATTTAAACGAGTTTTAGTGGTATTTGTACCTACATTTAGCAATGTGGCTTTTCCTATTATTTTTAATAATTTATTACGTTACGACTTGTCATAAACAAATCGTTTTAATGTTGTAGTAAAATCTGGATTATAATGCCAATGTCCAATATAAATAAATTGACAATAAACTTTCTGGACATTTTGTAATCAAAATTGCTTCGTTTTATTGTAAAACTTTCTCAATATTTTAGGTGAACCATTATTAAATTAGATCCTGTCGTCAGTCTCCGAGATTTTAAACAAATAACTATTTTTATTCATCTATTTAAGGTGCTATAAAAATAGCTTATGACATTTCGTTTAATACGATAAAAATAATCAAACACATAAAACAAAAATTGAAGTTAAAAAAAAAAAAATTAACGTAGATAATTTTCGTAGGTGATCATTTTAATAAGAATTTAACTATGATTTTAATTATGAAATTTCTTATAAGGAAATAAAATATTATGTTGTTGATCTTTGTTGCTCCGAATTTTTTTTTTCGGGCCCCAGATCTTACAGTTATACTATGTTTGCAGTCGAAATCTATCATTTCGCTTGTCAATTCATATGGCTAGAGTCGGAGGATCATACATAAATAAAATGAAATTTTATAATAACAAAACAACCAAGGCTAGATTTTTTTTTTATTATAACTCAATTCATCATTCACGTATTTTTCGTTCAATATCCCAGACCATATAGAACCGGAAGGAATACGAAATAATGTGATATTCAGTTAATGGATCTAAATTCTGCAAACTGAAATATTAGTGCTCGACTTTCAATGATTATTTTTCATGGAGAACCTTTCAACCTTCGAAATATCTTGTTTAAATTAAATCTAATAACTAATAAGTATCGAAATAAATATATTGACATCCTTCCTCATGCATCTCAAACTATACTTTCGGATTCTCAAATTAACAGAAACAGCCCAAAAACTTAATTCCAAACTTATAAACCGCATTCAAAACCACAGTAATATTCACTCGTTCAACCCTCTTATCAATCTTTACCCCCCCCCCCCCCCCTCTAGCAAAATGCTCAGGCGACAGTGGCCTCATCGAGACCTAATTTAATAATACAATGAGCCAATAAATGCAGGCTTTCAATGGATGTCACGTTCCATCAATAGATGATTATTCCTACACGTCATGAAGCATATTTTAATGTAAGTGAACAAATTAATGTGATCACTTATATTGATTGTTAAATTTCCAGATAATAAATATAGTTTTAAGATATTTGTTCGTATTTTCAGTTTTTTTTTTTTATAGTAAGTGTAACACAATAATTCATCTTCCAGATTTGTATTTATCATTTATAGGTAGGCACTAATTTGAGTGTCATTATTGTTCACTGAGTATAAACGAAAATATGAACGATATCAAAAAACTAAGACTTGAATTTTCACTATTATTATTATTACTATAATTTTTTTTTTATGTTGAAGTTCAAACGTATTCAAACAAGTTTTGCATAAAAAGTTATAATATCTAATAATAGTGATGTGACTTATGAATACCTACATATTTTTTTTTTTATTATTATTTTTTTTTCTTAGTCCAACATTTTATGAATATGAGACTTATTTGAATAAACAAATATGAATAAATGAGATACGATTCAAATAAAAGGTAAATACAACTTTTAAAAAATACTTTATTTAAGGAAACTGAAAATACGCGGACTGCGATCGTACTACAATTGGGAACCAACCGCGTAATATATTATGATAAACGTCCAACTGAAGAGCAAATATTTAAACATCAAAGACGAAATAGTATGAATCAATACTCTTAGTATTAATTATTTTTGGTGTAAAAACGACTGTAATTTGTGAAAAATTCAAAATGTATCACAAAAATACGAAAATTTGATTTATTTCGGACGCATAGAATAGTTGAATTGGAATTCATAGCACTCACCACTCCATATAGTGTTTCCAGATTTAGGAAGATATTATATTCGATAACATTGCTCATCTGTCGTTCCATGCAGATGATTATAGTTAGTATTAAATTAATTAATAACAAAACAACAAATTTCACCCAACTACACGTAACGGATATCAATTAACGTTCCTACACTGAACTTGATTAATTATAATAGTAGATATAGGTACGTTTGTATAACATTGTACATCATTCAAAATCTCACACACCACCACTATAGTATCATACAACAGAATGTTAATCAATTCTAATCGAATTCCAACGTCGTGTTTTGATTTGTTCAGCGATCGCGCACGTAATGTGGACGTTGGAAACAAATGGTTCGTTTGTTTATAACAATAAATAATTATAATAATTAATAATAACGTTGTATTGGCCAACCGTGTCGTAATTACAATTATAAATATTATAGTATGATAATATAATACTCATAGGTACAGTTGAATGCCCCATCTCATTATTATAAATTGTCGTTTAACGAAATACACCAGCTGTCTATAATTGTTAAATAATATGTTTCGTGGCAGTTATCGTACTCGTTCAATTGCAGATATTATGCAGATTGTATTACGCATATCATACGGATAATAATTGCAGATTTTATATAAACTATAAAGTCTTGCATATTGTATTTTTAAATATCAGGTATTAAATTTAAAGATGCAAAGGCCAAGGCCCCCCTGGTCACGAGGGGTTGGCGTTGGACAACTAGGAATCTTAATCCTCCAGGGAATTGGTACTTGGTGAGCGTAGCTATCAGGGCAAATCAGCCTTTAATCTTCTGTTATATTATAATAGATGTATTAAAAATACAAAAAAAATAACATTAAAATTAATTATTGACGCTATTTGCTTACTTAGATTAAGCTGTTTGCACGTATAATATTATACTGTTTTAACTCTCATCACTAAGACTAGGATTTGTAAGCAATGTATTTTTTTTCTGGTATTTTAAGGAGTAGTTATGTAAACTATTAATGTATTTGATAGATACTGTTTATTTTAGTGCAACTTTAAATAAGCATTTTTCGACAAACTTTACGGTTTATATCATTTTCTTTAAGATTTTAGGAAATTTTTCAAATTTGAACAATACGTTTACTAATTTTAATTTTCTACTCCAAGTATGAATAACTTATCAGTCATTTTATCATATTATTACTATTTATTATTTTTATCAATAATCACTACAATTTATGATTGTAAATATGCGTTGTAGGAATTTGTATGTATGCCGTTTATTTTTGTAATAAAAACTATATTTTTAGTACTCCTTTTGACCCACGATAGTGGCTTATCACCGTATAACTATGAGTAGGTATTATATGTTATGCAAGACTCGTTGAAAAATTATTTTTTTAGATGGGTTATTATTTCAAAAGTTAGAAAACCTATTAATTCAAATTTTTAAATCTTTCATTTTGATCCTGATATGATCACTCCAACAGTAGAAGTACATTAAACAACAAGAAATATCACTTAAAACATATCTAATTTCACTTATCTATAAAATATTACTTATTGTACACAAAATTACAAAATAGTATCTTACTAAATGTATAAATTAATTATGGAAACGTCGAAATAATAACGGTCAATTGATCTCGCAGTCATCGATCACCGTTGCCATCTGAATGTCTGACATTATACGACATTCCATTTGACGGGCATAAAATGTCTATAAATATTCAATTTGACCAGTAGCAATGCCGACGTCGAGACATCCAATCCTTGGGAAGGGTGACTATTATTGTTGTCCCATGATCGATTTTTATATAACGGTTGTTCCGCGAGTCGCGTCACCCACATCCGTTTATCATCGAAACGGTGCGACATTCCTATATAATATACGAGAGTAGACGCAAAAGTGCATTACGTGGACGTCGTGAAGGAATCCGTCAAAACACCAGGTTGTGAGGTCGACTTACAGTCTACCCATCATACATTATGGGTAGTGGGTTTATTTTTCCTGAAGTCTGGCCTGTGTATAATAGATAATATGCCTACATGCGTCATAAAATATATTAACGTCGCATGAACAGAATAATTCTTTATCACCTTTGGTATACGTAACCATATGAGTACGATGTTGTGCGTAGGCGCAGATTCGAGGTTCTGCTGAAAGAGACAAATGAGCTCCGTTGTGGCATTGAAATTTATAATTTTATCATAAGCCCTATTACGTCTGATTCGATTTCACTTTTCTAGCGCTTTCGAGTCAACAATTTAAAACGTGGAATTTGTCGTAAACGGAAACAATAGGTGTGCTGCAATGTTCAAAATATTTATCTATCAGAAACTCCACTGCCTTATCATAATAATATTATATTAATGTATTATGTATATAAAATTATTTATAATAAAACTACACATTATTCGTCATAATGTATGCCTCTTAACTCTTGTACAGATTTTACTCATTAGGTACTCTGATCTAATTTGTGTGACTTAAATTTGTGTTTAATATGAATAGATAACGATACAGAATAATGGTTCTAAATTTATGTCATCGAATTCCACATTATAATAAACCAGTATTCAAAATTCAATTCAGAGATGAAATGTTCAATAATTCAAAAAATTTAACTAAAAAACTTATTTATAGTGATGACAAATAAGTTAAGTTAAATAATAGATTCTCATTCAAACACGAACGAATCAAACAAACAGTATCTTCAGTTTTATTATGTATATTTATTGAAATTCCATCATTACTAGAACGATCGCTAAAAATAAAAACATCGGACAAAATTTTAAGAATAATTTGGACTAGTTGGTTATGGTTATATTTCAATTTAGAATACCTCTAAGAAAATTTACTATAACGTGTGATTTAGAATGAAAAATATTCTTAGTCAACGCAATAAAATATTTTTATTAAAATTTACCATAATAATCTATCTGAATTTACCGTAAAAGTATATAAATCAGCTAAGATATTATCTAGAAATAAAGCGTCGTTAAGGAACCTCAACAATGTACCTACATTACGATGAATAGTTACCAAGTATAAGCATGGATACAATTAATATTGTTAAATGTAGAACGGAAATGTGAAATAATAATTATTCATACATAATTCACACCCACTAATAAACTGTAAAGAGTGCAATAAAAGGCAAGTGAATCCAAATGTCTAAAACTAAAAAAACAAATGTTATAATAATGAACAGATTATACTGATAGATAATTCTGAAATAATAGTGATTAACTATGATTTCAAAATAATGTGAAAAGTAATCTTATTTAAAGCTAAAGCACTGACAACACGGTTATTCACGAACAATAACAGTGAATTTGTTTGCAAAACATAAATGATAGCATGAACTGAAAAAAGGAAAAGGCGACTTTAATCATAAATTTATGTCTAAATGGAAATGATATAAAGGGAATAAGCCATTTGGCCAATTCACGACTGTCTACAACCAAAGACAAATATGTAAATTAAGTATCAAGATAAAATACACGGTTATTAGGTTTCTGCATATTTCCAGAAACAAAAGGAATATAATGAACACAATATTACATTAAATATAAACTATAATACACAACATTTATAAATAATATTAACACTCAACTGGCATGCCACACGTGTATTATCGGAAAAAAACTATACCTATATATTATTGCTGTAGGTATCTGTATAATAAACGATACGTTTTGAGTCGAATACAAAGACGCCAATAATAATTGTACGATATCACGACTATAATTTCAACCTATCATAAAAGTTATATTTCAAGAAGTCATGTGGCACATTTTATCATTTAAATATAAATCCAGCCTTCGTAACGAAAAACCAAATAATCATATAGCACCTCCCTACATTCTCTTATTCACGTTTCAAAATAATGGAGATAAAACGTGTGAAAATGGAATCATATTTTTCAATAAGAGCTAGATGTGGTGTTCAAGATCCCGACAAACGTTAATCATCAGGTATCTAAATATTATGCGAAAAAAGAAAATATTTTCGTTTCGATAAAATCTATTCAAATTACGTTTTATTAAAAATACTCGAAATAAAGAATAATATATACTAAATGTCTACTTTTTACGACAAACAATATTACTTATAGTTCATACATTACATTATATTATATTACACAGAGCTGTTGTCTGTATTATTATCAAGCCTTATTTCGATTTTCGAGCTACTTTAATATTTTCAATTATTTCACCGATAAACAAAATTATATGGCGCTGTACAGAAATTGAATACTAATAATATACAAACTTTCCAATCAATACCGTTACGTATATGATTACCAAAGAGTAGTTTTATGAGTCTCAAATCATTCTCTCCACTAGGATTTAAAAATACAAAGAGTCTCAGAAGTATCAACATCTACATAGGTACAAAGTCTTTCGCTTCCACCGTAAAAATCATTTGAACCCTGCACGGGTCCTTGTATCCCTTGATTCCGACAATATCGTAGGCAATCATCCGAGAAGTTTAGAGATAAACAGGTAATGTGCAGAAACTTTTTAACATAAAAAATATTAATTTAAAAAAAATAAAAATGTACATCATCAAATCAAAAGTATTACTGCTGGGGGTTATAATCCCTTCCATATTTTATGTCTAAATAACAATAATATTAATCAAATATTAAATACATATTATTATAGGCTGTATAATTCTCATA
This sequence comes from Myzus persicae, assembly GCF_001856785.1. NCBI lineage: Eukaryota > Metazoa > Arthropoda > Insecta > Hemiptera > Aphididae > Myzus > Myzus persicae. Next base: position 211,300 of record NW_019103863.1, read on the forward strand.
AATTTAGCTATAGATGAGAAAAATATGAGCACTTGAAAACATTGGTTGGTTTTTTATAAATGTTCACGTTCACGATAAATTCATATAAACGTTTGGTTTATAATAAAGTTTTTTTTCCTTATTTTTTGTAATACGCTTTTGAATAAAATCGGTAAAAACAGTACAAGGCGACATTTCTTGATGGATTAAAAGTTTTTTCCTTCTTTTAGTTATTTTACACGTACACACACACACACACACACACACACACAACGACGATCCTTTAAAGTTACGACAGTGTCAGTGCACGTAGTTCACTTAATTAGAAAACGCAAGACACACCGACAGAAGAAACAATAATTGACAGTTTATAAAATATCATCTTCTGGGTCTTGTGAGCAGGGCAATTAAATAGTTACTAGTTAGTTAATTGAGTTGGTATGACTCAACGTGAGTGAAATAATAAATACAGAAAAAAATGTATCTGGCCTCAGGTAATTTATTGGTGGCATTACTAATTTGTCATGAGAAGTTTTTGGTAGTGACGCTGAAAGTTTGTCGCAATTATAGTTATCGCGTTGCGCAGTACTGACTTTTACATTAATATTAATAACATAACATGACAATAGAATACTATATAATATTAAGTCTTATTGATAAGGATTATTGTGTTGTCTTCGCAACACGAAATGTAAAGGATATAATATTTTCAACGAATTCTCCCCAGATGTAGTCAGCTGTGTATCATTAACTCGTACAGCACTGTGTTGTGTATGTTATGTTTTATTTATTAGTTAAGCGAAATATGTCTGAATTTAAAAAAAAAAAAAGAAGAAGATTGAGAAAGGAAAATACATGGCTAGTATGATGGATATTTGTATCGTTTTGAACGTGCGTATAAAGAAAAAACCGTTTGAAAATGTGTAGAAGATATAAAAATCAGCTATAAAGCTAGAATATACAAATGACTAATGATGTTTTATGGCCAACTCAAGTCATGTTTTTTTTATCAGACGTTTTAAAAATTAAAGCAAAGCAAGCATGAAAAAATTTAAGGAGTGGTTAAAAACCAATTTAGCGAAATGAAAATCCGTGGTTGGTTATTTTCACTTTTCCCTACGCATTTGGATCATAACAATAACAAACAAGACGACGGACTTGCTAAACAATTCAAGATACCTAATCCAACACTTTTATTTGAACTAAAAAAAAATATATGCAACTAAAATGTTTGTTTTTGGAAGTATTTAAAATATCTTGACACTTATCTAGGTGTACTTGCATAAAATAAATAATTAGCGTTAATGAAGAGTGTATTTATAATCAGGTATAGTATATTATATCATCTGCATTTATTATGATATGGATAATTTGACAGTGATAAATGTACTGGCAGACGACTAAATCGGTTGTACCTCGGTTTTAAAAACATTGGTTAGAACAGTGTATGTCCGTGCGGGTCGTCATACCTATCGAGTTTTGGAAAAACCCATTGTTGTTGCGAGTACGAGTCTTCCGGTGCTCTAAAATATATTTCGTGCAGTGATTCGGATGAATTCTACACTTTTTCGTGCTAGTCTGCTAAGAGGTTCTTCCCGAATATCGATTGTCCACGCTCGCGGTTTTTCTAACGTACTCTAGACCGTCTCTATTATATATAAGTGTTTGTTCTCTCAACGCTCAGACCGTGGAGTATATGTACCTGCATATAGAGAATATATTAAACTTTCCCCGCGGACTGCTGAAAGGATTGATTGATGTGCCATCGGTGGTTACCAATAATATATCCTTCAAAGCACCGAACGTTTCCCAACGTCCATCGCTGTGATGTGTCTTTTGTCCTCGCACACACTGTCTTTGCACACTATATAAACGTATATATATATTATTCGAGTTAAGGTCAAAATCAATAAAGCGATGTAAATATCGAATGGGAGTACACGCAGTGCTCAGATATTTTTATTTCGTCGATTTTTCCGTCGCGGTACCTTCTGAGACCCCAGTCTGTTTTGTCGTATTATAATGAGAATTATGTATACTTAGATGGTTTTATATGTTCTGTTTGAATACTGTTCGACGTATTTGTGTTCAAGTCGTTGGATAACTGCAAACAAATATTGTCTCGAATCGGTGGCCGTCCATGTGCATTGTGCACTATACTGAGAATAAATACATTTCAAAATATATGGAGTGGTTTCAAAATCGAAAACGCGCAATGTAAATAATGTGTCACTCATTTGTTTTTATTTTATATTTTATTTTCGTGAACACGTGACAAAATGAAAAAACAATATAACTAACGTATTGATTTGTTCAATATAATATAATACACAAATTGACGGAGTAGAGTGAGACAAGTTAGAGTGGAAAGTGAGGTGGTTAGCAATGCGCACAAGTCGGATGGTTGGTCGTTGGAGAATTGTTAAAACAGTCTGGGGGAGGCACGTTGAAAGAAATGAGAGGACTAAAAAGTGTTGGAAAGTCAATTTTATCGGATAGGAGGTTTGACAGAAATCCAAGATTAGGTGCACGTCTGCGATCAGCAAGAATCGATAATCGAGAAAACGTTGATCAGATGTGTTGTAGCCGTGTGAGTGACTAGGGATATTCTGTCTGTGGGCAATCACGCGTATCCTTGGACTCTTTAGGCCACACTGCAAGCAGGAAAGGGATCCCTCGGGACACACTAGTTGTGTTCGAGGCAGGTACACAAGGCATGTGCAATATTGAACATTGAAATATGTGCGGAGAATGACATCTATAATAGTTTAAAAAACATAACAAATAACAACACTCTGATGATAACAGACTCGCGGGAAACAGTTTTTATATTGAAATTAGTTAATTATATTTTGATTATACGTCCGATAGCGACTCTTGTCCCTTGGGGTCCCTTGATCTGCCGATAGACGATAACGTCTGCCTGTACACACTCTCTCTCTCCTCCCTCTCCTCATGGCCAGGACAACACTGTCTATCAGAATATCGGCCAATTAATTAAATTATTAATCAGTAATCACCATACCGCTAGGCTCTCTCTGTCTGTCCCTCTCTCTCTCAACTGTCTCCGTCGTATTTTTCGTGATCGTTTGCGGATAATCAAGCCGGCTGCGCGACACTTCTCCTCCCTACGTCAATCCGACACCATGGAGGAGTAGAGTTTTGTTTTACCGTTGTATTCCCCGGAGACATGTGGGAGGCACAACGATGCTTTGGATTTTGGGTGGCGTACTGCCTTTTTTTCATAACATATTGAATCAACCGTAGCCGGTATTCTTGATTTTTGTTACTTACCATAATATTATGCTAACTATTTGTCACTTTATTGTGAACTACGTCGTTGCTGTACACGTCGACGTAACGCGTGTATAATATAATATAATATTATGTATTTGTCCTACTGTGTTCGATGGGTTCTTGCAAGGTGACATTTCTGCTCAGTGAAGTTTTTACGCCGATTCGGTTTTTCTTTACCAACGATAAACTAACTTTATATTTTCGTCTGCATAATAATATGACCGTGACTTCTATCCCGTCCCATGAGAAATAAACGCTTTATATGATACAAAACTACAAAAAATTCCTTACATACCTGTCTAACGACCTTGGCGGTGGATTGCAGGTGACAACCTATTTTATGCGACGATGCGAGATGTCACGATACAACGATTGGACACAATCTATCGTGACTTACGATCGTTTAGGTATAGTATAGTATAATTTTTTTTTCTTATTGGATTTAAGCCCGGCGACTAAGGCCATTAGCTGTTGTAGAGGTTATGAACTGTGTTAGGGGTAAGGTTGGTACGGTAGGTGGTTTTTACGATTGTTACGGTTGTTACGGAAGGTAGCAAACGCGTGTGTGTGTGGCTAGGTTTTTAACTCCTATGAACCCGGGTGGTCACCCATCCGGCGGCTAGTAGCTGTGGCTTTTACTTACTCCCAGTCGCATTCCGCGACTATAAACTGCCAACGCGCCACGCCAATCCACAATAGTATAATTGTATGCTAGTATAATAATGCATTGTGAATTAGGCTAGTCCCGTATACGATTTTAGTGTTTATAATATAGCTTCGACAAACGAAAATATTTAGGTGGATACGACGGCACGTCGGAGATAATCCGCGTTCAGAGGATATAGAAGGCATCTACTCAGAAATGCCAACGGAATTTAATATTATAATTATCTTGCGAGCAATAATAGATTTATTACTCAAATTATACAGTTTTAAAGTCGAATTATAAGAGAAACATAATGTAATATTAACCAATAGCATATAACAAAATTATAATAACAATTACGACGTCACGATGCCACCGCAATAATAGACGTCGTCAAACTTATTATTGCTTGTCTTTTTACCAAGAATAAATACTTTGCCTTGCATCGCTCTTGTTTTAATATCGGGTACAAGTCATATGGTTCTTGGCTCTATTTTATTAACTGCTTAGCATTTATATTAACGGATTTTTAAATTTAAAACTTGATGCCGACATCCATTGTTATGCCGTTGACACCCAGTGTTATTATTCTAGTTGAGAGTATTATTAACTTTGCAAGTATTATTTCGACGTTATTTCGTACTTAAAAACGGATGAGCGCCCCGAGAACTAGCGATAATTTATTATTTTAGTACGCCACTGCTGCCGAGCTAACGCGCATAAAACCGTCCGAAATCGAATCAAACCCTCGTTGACCGTAACTTCCGCGAAACGCATAACCGTATTACGATATATAATTATAACGTCTTTATTTACACTCTCACTCCTCTTCTCCCCTCAAAAAACAAAAAAAATCACTGTCCGATTACTATGCCGCAGTGCCCCCTAACCTGTCACAATAATAATAATAATAATAATAATATAAATTATGCTCTGGTGTTGCAGTTACACCCTGCGCGTTTTCATACGTCCGTGTGTCGCGTTAAACAAGTTGCTAAATATTTACGAGACTTACATTATTCAGCGTGTACAGTTGAGGTAGGTACACACGGAAATCCTATCCAAACACCCAAACAATATCCAGGAAGGCAAGTATATTTTAAGCGGGTTTCTGAGTAAAGGCAAACTTCGCGCACGTGTCTTACACGATTTCTATAATTTTCTTAATCTCTCCGAAGATATAATGATTAATCCGGGTTTCGTATGCCGTAAGCCCGTAAATCAATTGTTAATCATTTATATTGTAATTTATGGTGTTCAAAGTTCTGTATAGTCACTTTTAACACGTTATTACGTGTACAAATAATGCGATCAGCGAGTTGCTGCGTTATTCTGGTAGGTAGTTGGTACGACATTTTCTCCCTTTCTATCGAGTAGGTATTTCAAATAAAGAAAAATTATCCACTGGTTTTCCAGGGTGTTGCAAAACCTTTTGCAAAACGTCTTGAGAGTTGTTTGTTAAATAAACATTTGACGTTACTATTAAATAAATACAAAAATAATTGTTGTTTTAATGGATTCAAATTTTAATTTTCCACCAGCCATTTTTAAACAATACTCAGAACTCTTGTAGTTGGTCGATACAATATATTTATTCACGACTGTACATGAGGGCTTAACATTTTTTTTTTGAAGAATAACGCGAAAGCTTAAAATTAATATAATAAAATAATATAATATAGGTAATCAGACAAGCATTTTCAAAAAAATTTTAACAGACTATTTGTGTATAATATATTTATGTATTATGTAGAAGGACGGACCCTCTAAACAAGGCGATCATCAATATCGACGGAGTTTTAAAGCGTTTGCACGAAGAAGTGTAATTTTTTTTTAATTTTAAATAAGACTGTTCAGGAATTATTATCATTAGTGCTTACTATTATTTAAACAGAATATATTATCAAACTTGAACACCTACATATTGTATATCAGGGGTTTCAAAACGAATTATTTAAATAGTAAATACCCACATACAATATTCCTGACCAACCAACGTTTTAAAATTCCTATATTCAATACTCGTTGCTCGCGTAAGCGTATTATGCCAAGAGTGTAGAAATATTTTTAATTCGATAGTTATTTCACTCGTGCATTTAAAAAAAAAATAAAGACGGTTTTAATGATTCATAAAACAAAATGAAGCGTAAAAATAAAAATAAACTACGAGTAGGTATTATTTAGAATTAGAATATCGTTATACCAACTGGCAATTATACAATAAAACCAGATTTTAAACTAACTTATATTAGTTTTAGCTGAATTCTGTTTTATACAAGTTGGTAATTTAAAACATTTATTTTTTTATAATAGAAACTACTTGTAGGTTCCTGAAAATACGATAGTATACCCGTATTCTGATGAAATTCCAAACCATCAACTTTATTCTTAAACAATAATTACTGTAAAGTGTCAGATAAACAGACTTTTGTATCGGTTGTCATAAGACAGGATCAGACAAAAGAGCAAATTGTAGCGTTACCCAGACTGAGTCATTTACCATGTCAGTGAAATGGCAAACAGCACATTGTTCATTCACTTTTGTACGAAATAATATAAACGAATTCATAACATTTTCGATGTTTATTTACTTAAGTGTTGCTGTTGACCTGAACATTATATTTATTAATTTCTTGCGGTTAGAGTGTAGGGTTGTGTCAGAGACATCTGTCTGGTGTCTGTTCTCACGACATGAGAGTAATAGACCAGACACGTAAACAATATTAAGGATATTATTCATCATATTATATTGTACATTCAGTCGGTGACAAGTTATAATATTGATTAAAACAACAAATAATTAATATCGTCTGATTTATTTACACTCTTGGCGCTCGACGATTTTTCCATAACGATTGCAAGAAAAAAAAAGCAATAATCGGACAATTTCAATTTTAAAGTCATTGAATTAGTACGTTTTTTATTTTTTGGCTAAATTCATTGGAATGGAAACAGTTTTTGCTTGTACTCAAAATGAGTGGTAATAGCGTCTTATACGTCATAGTACAATATTATATTATTAAATATATTAAAGTGTTGAAGGTGGGTAAACTCATGCAATAAAAGCTGGAATGAAACGACGTTGCGAGACAATTTTTTCGACAGAAGAGTAAATCTATGTAAATGAAAAATATCGCGAAAGAAAAACTTTCATATTATAAACGTAAATGTTTATTACATAATAAAAAAACTTCAATTTTTTTATCAAAATAATATTAATAATTTTGTAAAAACCACTAGTCGTCTAGATACCTATACAACTTTTTCTTCAAAGTTATATTAACATATAATAGAACTTGTGATCATATTCATTGGTAATTTAGTTTATTTTTGGTTATTTAATTTATACAATATTATTATTATCATAACCATAAAAAACAATGTTCACAGTATTATATTAAAAATGAACTGCATATTTTTGTCTCGCATAGTTTCAAATTTCAATTATTACAGTTTGTTAGTAAATATTAATTATTACACTGATGACTGCGTAGTTTGTATATTATAATAAACACGGCACATGAATATAAAATGCATAATATATTAATAAAAATGATGCTTTTGAAGATAATCAGGTTAATTATTTCATAAATTAATATTGTGTTGATTTAGCTGTACGAGTATAGTGCGTGTGACAAAACATAATGATTATCCACTGTCAGATAAATGATAACCGTTTGCAGATAATATTACAATAGCGGTATCTACTTAAAAATTAAAATAAATACAAATAATTCGAGTGAAAGATAATTTAGTTCATATCGATTTCTCTTCCTATAACATCGAGGTTTATTATGAAAATGAGACTCACGTGACGAACCATTTCAAGACGATGATTAGATCAAATTTAAAAGGTCAACCATTTTTGGCTGTGGCCTGTATAAGCATGCCGGCTCACACTGAATCATCAGATATACTGAACCTAAACCCATTCTCAGGGGTGTCAACTCCAAAATGTATCGAGATTACATTTTGGAGTATTTGGATATTCCCCCCCGGACGAGACTTTTCCTGCCCGAATCAATACATATTTTTTTTCACATAATACTATTTTGGAAATGAGGTTCTTCGGTTGTAACCGAAATATACAATTATCTTATCAACATCTATTGACTATCATCATTCACGTTTTTATTGAAGCTCTACAGATGAGCAACTCAAGTGCACCAATAAACATTTTAAATTATGGAGTAAGGGTTTTTTGTAATAATTTAGGTAAAGACGACAAGTTTAAAAAGTTGTGTAAAAGTTTTTCAAATGATAATATTTTGAATTTTTTAATTTCCGTGAGCTATATTATTAGAATAAAAAATATAAGTTACGTTTTTTTTTTACTTGTATTATTTAATTACATCATATTTGTGTAAGTATTTATAATTTGTATTTGTATAGTGTTTAATATTTTTAATATTTATATTAGTGAAATTGTATTGGCATTTGACAAATAACAAGTGTTACTATGACGAATTATTGAATTATATTTGAGTATTAATTTTATAGAATTATAGTGAACAAATAAATTTGCATTGAATATTATTATTATTGTTCAATAGTTTTACTTTTATTTTTTGTCAGGGGTGAATTTGTCCCGTTTGGGGAGGGGGGCCGTCCATTGTATGAGGGGCAATACGTCACGGGGTGGGGGGACGTCTTATATTCGCATTTTGGACTGACTATAATTTTTTTGTGCTGGGAAAAAATAATCTTTTTTTTTTTAATTGGTCTTAACTAGGTATAAATCGGCAACTGTGGCCATGTGATATATTATCATTAATGTGTTATATTTAAATGAAATATAAAAATGGTTTCTTTTTTTTTAATTTTTTTTTTTATTCAGAACTTCCAGTACATACTATTATAGTTCAACAATTAAAATAATAACAAGCATAATAAGAAAATTGTATAGGTACAGAAGTAGTAATTAAGGTAATGAGGCCTAATGAAATAGTATAATGTGATAATGATGTTAAATAAGAAAAAAAGAAAGGTACAATATTAGTGTTTGTGGTTATGTAATAACAGCAATTTTGTAAATTGATGCCATAATAAACAAAACAATGTACACAATATAATATATCAACATAATTTCAAATAAAAGTATTACATAATTTTAAGGAGAAGGAATAGAAAGAGAAGATGTGAGTAGATGATTGACAACTGTAGTTAGTAGAAGTAATAAAGGATTAATTATGGCTTTAAAGTCCTCGATAAATTTGGAGATCATAATTTCAGGCGTAACTGTTGAGGGTGAAATGTTGGCAGTAATTTTGGCGTATGAACGTTTTTGTTTCTGGCTGGAGCTGGAGATTGATTTGTTTATAGGCGTTATGGTGTGATTGAGAGTCGGATGATGAAATGGTTTGTGTGATATAGATTTTCTGCGGTTTTCACTTAGTTTTTCATACACTGGACATCCTTTGTATGAGGCTGTGTGTGGCCCCGAGCATAAGGCACATTTGGTGGGTTCTGACGGTGATTTGGTACAATCGACCGTGAAATGATTATCTTCACATTTGACGCAACGTGGGGACTGGTGGCAAAAATTGCTAGTGTGATAAAAAGCTTGACAATCATGGCATTGTGGAGGGGAGCGTATTTTCTTTGGCAGCTCTATTTTGATTCTGGTGTGAAGAAGCAGATCTGATTTGAGAATATCACTGTTGTTTTCAGCAGCTTTTAAATCAATACTAAAAAGAGGCAGAGGTCTTTTAGTGATTCGATGTAGAATATTAGAGACCCGAATAACTTCGTGTCCCATATCAATTAGGCTGGCTGTATGTCTTCCACAGCAGTGTACTGGTAGAGGTGCCTGATAAATATGGCATATGGTTTCAATGGATTAGGCAGATAAGTGTGGAATTTAATCTTTTCATTAGTGATAAAGCAACTAGTAACTAAATTATAATTGGTGGCTCCGTCGGTGCGGATAATTAGATGCTTTGGAGTATTTTTAAAATGAATACCCGAAGGATTGACAAGGTCAAAAAGAGATTTCTTGAGAGTGTTTAATTCGTATCCACTGCTTAAATAAAAGGGAGGTGCCAAAAAAAATTTTTACTTGAAGAGGACTCCAGGCGGCTGGGCGGTGTGCTGCACTGGTCTTTGGAAGGTATTGCGCTAGAGGGATCACCTCCCGATCAAAAATGACGTCCTCGGAGAGTGAAGCATAGCGATTAGGCGTGATGAATACTTTACTTCGGTTTCCGCTGGATTTGGTAGGTGGAGATGACGATGAAGATAAATTGCGTTTCGAGGTATTCCGAGACATGCTTTGATTAACAATAATAAGTTAAGCTCATTAGTGTAGTGTGCAAAAGATAACGGACAAACGAAAAGGACGTCTGTTCATGTTGGGCGATAAACGTGAACTGAAATGGTTTATTAGTTCCTATTAATTAATAGTTTATGTGTGACCGAGGATTTTCGGATCTGTCTTCTAAACAATATAACTCTATACCTACTGCAACCTCTATAGCACATTGGCCTGTTAGCATACCTTAAAAAAAAGTTGAGATGACGGCCTTATCTATACTTAGAGTAAGTTATTTTTTATTAGAATGTTGACTTTTTGAAACTATATATATATATTATATTATATATATATATATAAACACTTTTTGTATGGATTATTTTTAAACTATACCAAAATAAGATTCAAGGGGGCAAATTTAAAACTCAAAGTTAAAGTTTTCTGAACGTCATAGTTTATAAGTTAAGTCACTATTTTTTTTTCAGCTGTGTGATGTGCGTGACATTTTCGGGTAGATGCACACATTGCACTATATGTGCCAATCATAATCACAAATTAAGTTATTCAAAGAGGCGTTATCTTTCGAACATAAAATACAAACAAAACACTTCACCGTGTAATAATAATATGTATTATAGTAGGGAAACGTTACAGCTTAAGATGAAAGAACTGAAGTAGTATTGACGGATAAAATGTTGGGCGCTCGTCTCGCTTCGTTAGGCTCTCTCGCATAGCTATACAGAGTTACACAGTGAAGGCAATTGTCCACTTTCTATGTGTTTATCGAACTTAAAAAATCATTTTAAAAACCTACCCGACTGTTAATATTCTGCTTCAAGCACTACTACGAAGGTAACGTACAATAATATGTATCAGTCGATACGTTTTGATATATATATATATGTATTGCCCGACCATATACTATATTTAGAGTAGGTACTTGTACTGTATAATGCGCATATTATAACGAAAGAAGAGGAGGATAATAATTTTCTATTTTACGCATGCTGGGTTTTTACTGCATTTTTTATGTATAAACATTAGGTATTCATTATTCCGATCACATTGTGAGCATCAGTGTTATGTACCAGAAAAAAAGGGATAATACATTTTCGTCCTAGACACAGGGTAAATAATTAATATATTGCCCTAGGACAACACAAGAATACGATTACGTACACATTTACGAGCGGCACATCTGGATTCTGGATCTCGACGTGTTCCTGAAGAACACAAATAAAGTTTTGTTTTTCAAACATAAATTTCAGGATGAAAAAAAAATAGTGGTCAAACCATTATTATACTGCTGCAGAAGCTTTCAAAACTTTTCCGTGGGTACTTATTGCCGTGTACGATGAAAAAACAATGCAACCCATATTATAAAGGTTTGACATTTTCAAAACCTATATAAGAACAACGAAATTTCAGCCACTTCTTAAAATTGGTAATTTGTTAATATTTCAAGTAGCACGCATAAAACCCACGCGCCGCGTCCGATACGTCAATATTTATTAGACATTTTTCCACGGAATATCGCGGAACCTAATAAAAAGTAAAAACTTATTTCGTCCTGCACGACACCAGAACAGTGAAAAATGTTCGAACTTTTAATAAAAATATGTGTCCTAGGCGATCGACGTCGTGAGCTTTGCGTGAGGTATATTTTACGCGTAGGTATCGAATAATGTTAATGTTATATTAATATAGCCCTTCATAATAACACCTACAGGGAGTTCAACGAATCCACAGAGTATTCGTCCAAAGTGCTTAGGTAGGTACATAGTTTCTCCCGGAGTGAACATGCAGGTATCGTGCGGTAACGTTCACCAGGACATATTGTGTATCGCGGTAAGTGGTAACCACGCTAACCCGCACCAACCATTGCACGTACACCGATAACCCGCATGATATTATTATTATTTTACTGAAGTTATATCGTACTATTGTCAGTGGTTCCCAAAATGCGAGTGACAATGTACACGTCTTATTTTCAGACAGCGGTTCGTGATGCGTGATGCAATTTGAGTATATAATTTTCAAACTTTAATACGTGGATAAGACACAACATTCGAATTCAATATATTTTTTTATCTACGAAATACACTAAGATAATACTCTGTCTATTAAAAAAATAAATAAACATACGAAGTTAAGAGGATTTCAGCTCGATGTTTGTTTTCTCTCTCTGACCCACGTAAATAAACAAATTTATATTTATTTACATTTATTTCATAAAAAAAATTCTTTCATGCAAAGTCATTAATTTTTTAAATGTTTATGAGTAATTTATCATAGAGTTGAATCAATAACCACAAAAATTATGTTAACAATATTTTTGATGGTATGATATATTGAATTGTCTTAATATTATCTCTAAGCTATTTAATAGGTACCTGCTCATTAACAAAAAATTATTTGAAGTCGGATATAAAATCAAATAATAAAAAACTAAGAAACTGGCATTATGAAAAACCTTCAGAAATATTATAATCCATTATTTTTGTAATCGGCGATTTTACTCTAAAATTACTGAACAATCATTAAAAAACGATTTTACTTGAATGTGTTTTATAATTTTATCTATATGTAAAGCGTGGGTCCAAGAGAGAAAAAAATTATTGCATTGGTCATCTTATTGAGTATTTTTAGACACCTACCTACTAATATAGTTTTTTTTTAGATCCTGTACAGAGTGATCGCAATGATTAACTGTTTACGTAGTTCTAATTTAACACATCTAATATAGCGAATCCATAATAAAATATAACAATAAAATGACCTGCTCAATGGTGGTGTACACTATACTATAATTGGTACAGCAATGCGACTTTTTATTTAATTTAATACCTTTCACGGGTGCCTAGGACAAATTTCCTTTTTTTATGGGATGCGTGAACCAAACGTTTGGGAACCACTGTATTTTATAATATAATATGTAAGGCAGCTATTGGGCGGCATAATACACACCCCAGTCCTGGCTACTAGTATATTATTACCACACGCATAATGCATATGGCATATAATAGTTTACCCATGTAAATGTCTCGAGACAGCTCGAAATTATAATATTATTTAAAACAGTAGGGAAATTTGCGTATTCGATCTTTAGGGTTTCGTGAAAAACAAAAATAAATTCCGTGTACAGAGTTACTGTGTTATATTATACGTACGATGTACATGAATAATATGATATTGGAAATAAATCATAAAATATTTTATTCGAAACTCTCGAATGTTGGCTGTTTACAAAAATACCGAGCTAAATGATTTATCGAGTATAGTCAATGTACTCCAGACTAGGTATTAAAATACAGAATTGTAAGTAGCTAATAGTCAGTACAACGATTTATCACGGAATTCAAATTTAACACATCCATTATAACAGTAACCTATTCGATGACGAGGTACACCAAAACTTACAATAAATACCACAGATGAGCGAGTTCACTGTTGTTTACTTTAAACTCTTGCAGAACATTATTTTTAGATCTTTGTGTGCTTCTAGGTTCTATACGACTAAATACTGACTTATAGTTGACTTTAAACCACGGATTCATAAAATATATCGTTGAATTAAGTTCCTAGGACAATGGAAGTAACTAATAAGCCATAAATATACTCCCACTATTCACTATTCAGTTGAGGTAAGGTTGGTTAGTTTTTAGTTATACGATAAGCGCCATTTTCTTTTTGTACCATATATAACCGGTCATAATAATCATTGATAGAAAAAAATAAAATTACGATCTATGATTTAAATTATGATAAATGTCAAGTGATATAGTCAAGTGATACGATAATCTGTCAACACTGTGAATGTATAAAGGATTAATAACTTTTATGTACTAACATATTGTAACAATATATCTAGATTTAAAAATAAATACAATTTGGAACGAATTCGATTCGGTTAACGATTCGGTTTACGAAATTACCTACTGAAATTGATTATTTGTTAATTTTTCAGTGATAAAAATGAAATCGTTGTACGCAATTAGCATTATATCTATAACGTTATTTTTATCAATTATAAAATAATTTTTAAATTATTATATTATATTTCATTGATTTCTCTACAGACAACTAAGTCGAGTGACTAAGTTTTTATTACAACTTACTCATTTGTAAAGGCTTTTATTAGAATAATGTGACTGCAAAAGGTTTGATTTGTTTCAAAAAAAGTATGTAATAAAAAATATGCTTTAAAAATTTGAAATTTGCGCCCTTCTATGATTCTCGCTAAAGCCATGAACCCCGAATTTTCCTCCACCCCTTAGATCTGGTACTACAGACGAGACTGCAAATTCAGTAGCTTTAAACATAAATATTTAATTTATGAATTTTGAACTATAGATATAACCCTTATGAACTTTAATCACCGGTTAATCAAAGTTTGTCGTCCAACGCCCCGGAAATAATAATGTCGCAGAGCACGCATATCCGGGTACAATGAAACCAAAAGTGCTCAACGCTATGCGATATTTAAAAACAAACTGATTTTTTAAATTTAAAATCTTCAAAATGATTTACCGAGTTTTTCCAGCCACTTATCCTTATTTTGAACGGTATTCTCATATTTTATATGTCACTTTGTGTTGGTCGCCAAAACACGTGTCGTCATTTGTTTTGGCATGTAATATAAACGAAAGTATACTCAACCCGTAGCTTATTTACAAGAATTTTATTTTATTATGTCCACTATCATCTAAATCATAAAAGTGTTTCCTTATGTATGTAACAAATCTAATACTATATCAATTTGTTTGTCAAATATTAAATCGTACCGTTAGGCGCCTAAGTGTAAATTATTATTTTCGAGTATTATTATTGTTACAAATGTATTGCACTTTTGAATAAATTTATATAAATAGTCATTAGTGGTATATTGCTGATCCGCGAAACACATATTTGATTAGTGAAAAAATCTTGAGAACCACTGATATACAGTGTGTAGGTCATCATGATACATCACAACCAAAAATAATAAGGTTTTTGAGACTATATGTTGGTGTGCTTCAATTCGTATGAAAATTGACAGTACGTAGTCAGTACAGTGGTCAATTGAAATTTGTAATATTTGTTATTTTCATGGTGTGAAGTATGAAATAGAAAATATAATCAGGTGACCAGTTGTAGGTTTACTGCAGTGATTGTCGGCAGATTCAAAAGATATTTTTTATAATCTGATATAAATTTGTTTTTATTTTTAGTGAGACTAATTAGAATCTATTTACTGAAGTGATCTCACAAAAATATTAATATGTCTGTCTGTGTTACAGGACACGTTATATAATATTATAATATCAACCATCATTTATAGAAATTAACAATCATTAATATTGTAATAATATAATTTTATTTTGCTATCTATTTATTTATACTGTTGTATTATCTCTATTTTATGTTATTTATATTCAAATATATTTATTTTTATTTTATAATCTATATACGAGCGTATTGAACATGGTAAACTGTGTTGTAAGGCAACTCTCGATGTGAGCAGTCCACAATATTTATACTTATTAGTAAAGTTGTTTGTAATATATGATGTAAAACATATTTTAAAAATTAAAAGTAATTGTATGTAAATAGTAATATATTTAAATAAAATATTGGAATATATTGTGTTTTTAGTACTATTTTTAAATTATTTTTTCGGAGGATTTTTTCTGAGGTATTTTTTACACATATATAGTAATTATGACAACAATAAATCAACATTTAAATAAAACAGTTTAGAGAAAACCCATTTCGCACGTTATTATAGTGTTAACAATTCTCTACATAAACACAATATTAAAACGATTATGGCCGAATAAAAGTAAAAACTTTACAAATCCCGAAATATAAATCATAATTTTATTTTGTCTAACGAACCAAGAAGGATAAATACTAGATTTAAAAAAAATACCAATGCATCGTTTAGATCATTAATTAGCGTTATGAATTATATTATGATTTATGACCTATCGCTATTAGCAATTAACTGAAATAGATTATTTTATCTTCTCCGACTTCAGACGTATAATATTATAATATATCGATTCTCATTTCAGATCAGAAGAGTTGGCAATTTTTTGACCTATACATCTATACTTTTTTTTCATATTTTTACGAATATCGTTGGCCATATAATCATGGGAGCATATTAATGTTCTCTCATAATTACAATTATTGATTAATAATAAAAACAAATGTTTGTACATGGGTAAATAAGAAAAGGGAAAAAACATTATTTCGATTAGATAACTGCAATGTATTATTATTACTACTACTCGTATAGTTAATTTGCTATTTATTATTATATTATACATTGCTATCTATCATGTACAATTTTAAGAAATATATAATTATACAGTATCAGTTTATACCTAAGTTTTATACATTTAAAATTAACACAAATAAAAAAAATGTTTTTATACTTAAATTAGCTTTCGGTCTTGTAAAAATCCGTGAAACTTTCGACAACTTTCTGATTACAACGTTTATAAAATATAAAGTTAAGTATAAAATTGCATAAACATTAACTTTTGAGTGTGTTAAAATTTGCTGAAATATTATGCATTACTCGGCTCTATGTTATTATAATCGTATTGGTAATGATCAATAGATTTTAAATTGTATTTTCATAGGTATAGTGAAATGTTCTATAGGTTCTTCTAAAATCGCCATTATATTTTATAGAAAACCATTAACACTACCAAAAGCTATAAGCTTCTGTTCAAAAAGTTGTATGAAGGGGTAGGTGAACAATTCATTTATAAAGACAGTACAAAATTATTATAAAAGTTTCAAAAACCTAAAATTCTTTTGGTATTTTACATCACACTTGTTTAATTTATTATTATTATCCTTGGTGTAAAAATATATCAGTTTATTGTTAAAGCCCATACAATGGTTCATAAAATTATAACATTGTACATAAATTATCCATAATAATATCTGAAATGAAATTTTATTTTATTGTAATAATTACACTTTTTTTAATGAATATCGAACCAGTATTTTTGATGAAATAATTTATACATTAAAATCGTATAAAACATTTAGTTTATTATGGTGTAACTACTTAGTAGTTGACTACTAGACTTTAAAGGATAATACATTAAAATCATGATTTTTTTAAATTATAATTCGAGTACCGGATAGGTAAACTGTAAATAAATAGTAGATACTTTGTTGTGAGGATTATATGTTTAAACTGCCAAACGAACAAATGAGTCGTGCTGGCATTTAGAGTTAATACTAAAGGTTTTTAAAGGGTTTTGAATGAATTAATATTTTTTAGGGAGTTTAATTGAACAAATGAAATGCAGAGTAACACATTTTTTTTTTTAATTTACCAAAATTGAATGTGTTACTGGCTGCTGTGCGTATTATGTTATTAAAAATAGACTTATTTTTACTCCAATTGTGCCCAAAAATATAGTAAATAGGTAGAAATTAATAACTGTAAACAACGATGTATTCATTTAAACACAATGGAAATTGACTGTCATCACTTAAAAGTAGGTACCTGTCCGTACTGGACGAGGGTACTTAGTGCAACATTGTCTATTGACAATTCACTCCATTTTTAATATAATATATTACATCTGGAAATTTAGGATCGTTTATTACTGTAGACACCTGCGCTTTGTTTACCTAAACCGATCGCTGAACACACGTTGAGCGGTTCTCACGGTCGGCCGTAACACTAAGGATTTCCAATCAATTTATTCTTGAAAAACTCTATAATACCAATTAAACACATTTATGCACGCCACAGCTGTGTACAATACATATTGAAGGACCTATTTATTTTGTCTATGATTCAGCGGTGCACCTGTACAAATTTGATTATTGTTTTCTTTTTTTTAACGGTAAATAGTCATTGGTCGAAGTTTAAAATATTTAAAAATCATAAGACAATAAATGTACGAGATGATATTGTAGCGTCGCATTAGACGACATTCGTTGAAATTAAATTCCCCAAAATGCCTTTCTGCGCCTTTTCTCGCATCATCGTTCGTGTTTTTAGTGGAGTCCGAATTCCTAGAATTTTATATCATGCATTCTCTGGAATATCAAGTCCTTGACTACTGTTTAAATATTATTGCCCATGCGGCCCAGGATTTCCATTATTAATGAGGTACTTTAATACTCGGAACATTAGCTGTCACTCAAAAGACGCTTTCATGTCGGCACCTAATAACCAAATATTTGATCTCGGGTAGTTTATAGGTAATATAGTATGAAACGGTTCAGATGCACTTTTTTAATAATAATTAATAATAAAACTATGTTGAAATCAACTTTTTCGAGTTTCAACTATTATAGTTGGTTAGTAGTTTGTTCTGAAGCAGATGAAAATACTGACGAAAAATGTTTGGTGGAAAATCACAGCCGTCAGATACATATAAAATTACCTATAATAGTACGTGTGGAAACCGATTGGAATAGCCGAATATCATTTTCACCGAGAACCAAATTTTACCTGCACTTTCTTTCTGCCCGGGAACTAATTCCGTATTTCCCTATCCACTAGACACTGTTTTTGACGTCTAGCTACTAGTGAGTGGTCACATTAAGGCACCGAATTTATTCAAGAGGTTGATCATTCTCCGTAAGTCAAGCAAAACTAGACTTACTGCGGGAAATACTAGACTTCAGGGGGGCACTATCTTCGGATTTAATGGGTAGACCTAAAAGGAAAGATCTACCGACTGTCGACCGTCAAAGGACAGCTGATCTGTCCAGGATAGAAGCACTGTTGTGTGCAAATGAGTGCAATGGATCGCCAGTCGTCCCAGCACCTTCAAGTGAGGTGAACGTGGATTTCAAAGACGACAATCACGACAGTATACGCATTGTGACGGTTGTTATAAGTCAGGACATGTCCTGTATACATCGCGTCTGTGGTTGTAGTATACTGCGCTTGAATATTATTGTTTCAAAATTTTAAATGATGCTTAATTGCGGGAAGGTTAGGTTAGAAAGTTGAAAGGCGTGAAAGTAGTTCCTTCCACCATATTATGTTTGGGGTCCTTTGGGGAAAAATAATGGAAAAAGGCTTCAGAGCTGCACATTGGTAAGTCGGTCAAATTTGTATTGCACATTTAATTAGAAAGATGTCGTAGCCGATGAAAACGTTGATCGACGTCAGTCTAATATTATTTAATCGTTATTTATTTTACAAATATTTTATTCTACAACTATTTTTTAATATCAGCTGATATTGTTATAATAACGTTATTTGCTGTTGTTAAAATCCGCTATTTAAATGTCGTTCAGAGTTTAAACAATAAAAAATACAAATAGTCTCCCGCATAACTGTAGAACCTAGTGAGTGTAGGTAGACGCCTAGCTGACTTCCAAGAATCGTTTTCGCTTTTTACATTTAGTAATGCTTGACTTGTGTTTAGTGTCCATTAGTGCACGGTCGATTTGACAGGGATGCATCCCTCTCGGCGAGATTGTTTGCGCAATGCGTACTCGTCACGTACTCTACACCCCTGTTACGGTGAACCATGGTTGCTGTGCGCAATACTTCTTTTGGGGTTGTTTTCAAGTGGATGCCATCCACAGCCATCTTTTTTGACATTTGACTTACACACAGGATTCGTCGACAAGTCCCCGTGTACCGTGACCTCCAGGTATCTTGGTTTTACAAAAATACAAAATAAAAACTAATCGATCGACATTAATAAATCATAATATAAAGTCCAATATTTTGAATTGTAACGATTAAACCTACAATTATGGGACCGATAGGCGTTCATACAACCCGATCAAAATCTAAAAATCTCCAATTTCCACTGCAACAGAAAATATGCTCTTTGCCACTCATTTTGACCTCTCAGTTGTCGTCATAATAGTGCTTACCTCAAACTCCAAAACGCTAGCTATCCTTAATTAAGTTTCAACTTTTATAATTTCTATGACACTCCTCACCAGCATAAACGATTATTAATTATTATTAACTATCTCGCAAATAGTGTCATAGCTAATAGTAGAGTAAGGGATGACCCGTTAAACTTAAGACACTCATTATTTCAGAAACCAAAAAGTTTTTGAAAATAATTATGTTAAATAATTGTAAGTAGTTATAAAATTTAATTTTTGACAAAAATAATATTTTTTTATTGTTACATTTTTACTTAAGTTGCTTACTCTTTTAAATGACAACATATACATTTTGAATTTCATAGTTCAAAGCAAATTATTATTCAGAAAATTTAAAATAATATCTACCTAATAGTATATTAGTATTTAATATTTATATGAGCGGAGTAGGTAGTAGACCAACATTTTATAGGATACCACTCACTTCACTCATCAAAACTTTTAATATTTATACTTTATAAAATAGCTCTTCGAAATTAAACTTGAAAGTATCGAAGTACTCCAAAAAATATTCAAAATAGCAACAAAAGATTAAATATTGTAAGAAAAAAAGTTTAAAAAACTGTAGGTTATATATATTTATTTTTAGAAAAATGTTGTTTGAGGGACTTATTTGAAAATTATGTAAAACATTTTCAAAAAAACGATGATAGCATTTGATATAATGAATATTAAGTTAAATGAATCACCTGATATATAGTACATAGTAATATGATTGGTAAATATTTATATATAAAAAAGTTTATTATTCGTTGATATTGCCTTATGTTTCTTGATATTCAGTATTTGGATCCATGTCATCAAAAATTTGAGAAAATTGCTAACGAGAAATAAACAATGCAATAAATGAAATAAAACCGTTTCTATTTTTTGGCATACATAATAATTTAAAATACCTACTTAAAATATTGTTCATTTTTTTTAAGACATACAATGAAACTTTTATTAAAAACCTAGTTTTAATCTACTGTGCCTTTAGTACTTAACTAGATCGACAGTTTTTTTCAAATTATTAAACCTAGTATATACCGTTCATTTTCCAACTAAGTGAATTCAACATTTTGGGAATGTTCAACATTTTAATCTCTACTTGAACTTTATTTATAATTGTATAGAATAATAGTTCTAATAAAAATACCTTTGTTATTTTTACATTTACAAATTTTAAATAAAAAATTCTCAAGCGATGAGCATGTTATAGTCATGTCATCAGATAATGAGATAAATAAATCCATTTTAAAAAACAAATTTTTTATTCTTGGATACCTATCTATAGTAAAGTCCCTAATTTGTTTGTGGGCTGTAAGCATATAACTAATAAAAATGTTATTTTGTAGTGCTTTAATTCAATAATCAATACATTCCTGTTTGTATAAATATGAGTTTGAGATGATTAAATATTTGAACTTGACGATCTAATATTTACTTTTACAATATATATTTTACACGATTTGCTCAAAATTTGTTAACAATAATATATAATATATAATATATATATATATATATTTAGCTATTATTAGAACCATATTTTGCTGAATAGGTATTTCGATAATCCGTATATAATGTTTTTTTAGCTCTCTAGATAAGTCTTTACAGTTTACACTCCAAATAACATCATAGTGATACGTATATAAATACTTTAACTTTACAACTATAGACTGGTATATTATCTCCTTATATTTTTTACAGTTTCTTGTGAAGTTATTTTATTGTATATTTTTCGAATGTACTCGATATTTGTTATATTATCAATATAATAAACCATAATATTATATAACCACACAAGACCACTATAATTGTGAAAAATTGTAAACTTATTATTTATGAAAATTATTAACTGATTTTATACAAGTATAGTTTACACAACACTGATACATTAAAATTCACTGACACAGCTGGCAGCTGCACAGAAAAATATGATTCAAAACGCATTGAATATCATACGATGTCGAAATAGATCATTAATGGTGATTAAGACCGGTCTATACTCTATAGTTTGTGCTAAGTTATAAAAAAATGTTTGAAAATGTGTATAAATATAAGGTTTGCACGTGGTTTGTTTTATTATTATTATTTTTTTTTTACTATTATCAATGAATATACCGTCAAAACACAACGAAAATGTTTTATATACAATTAATTATGTGTATATGAAATAAATGTATAGCTTTGTTTGTTGACCATGAGTGGTTATTCAACTAACTGGTTAGAATTTATAGATATTATAATTTATTATAATTTTAACTAGCTGGTCCATACATTATCGATTATACAAGAAATCTAGAAGGCGAGAACCATACAAAATGTAGAATAAATAATTTGGTTTTTCACTAATATTATTTGTTGTGTTAATAAATGTGCCAACATGAAAACATTTATACCAAATTTGTTAATAGGTGCATATATTTTATAATATTAATAATTAGAGACAATATGTGTTAAAAATGTGACAGTAAATATTGAACTAAACACCTAATATAACAATTTGATTCAAAATCAAAATGTTTATTACTAGTTGTTACCCATCACAATTTGTCACTATGACATATTGCATTTAATTTCCTTTGTAGTAATTGGCAAACAACAATTTTCAAGTAATAATTATGCATGTACGAGTCGTAATGTAGTTTGTTAAGATATTGTGCAAATAATAATAATAAATTAGATTTCGTTATACATTTTATTTTATAGTTAATTAATTAGATACTGCGAAGTTATTGCGGCAAAGAAAAACCATAACTAGAAATTGTAAAAGTGTGGTGCAGTAGCTAATGCACGTAATTGAAATGAAAACAAATCTTAAAACTTTCAAGAACTCTAAGTTTTGAAGTGTAGGTCTAGGCAGTCCATTTCTCAATAAAACACAAACGTATTGAAGTAGGTAGCTCAGTGCGGTAGGTAGACACATACAATTAAACAGCCACAAAACAAAAAAAAAAATCACTGGTGGTTTTCCACTCTAAACTCCACACAAAAACACAAGACAATGCGATACTCACATTAAAACTTTTATAAAAAAAATAACTATTATAATAACGTTAGAAAAATGAGTATTTTATATAGGTATTTAATATTATGTTAAAATATGGTAATTGATAAGCTATATACAGAATAATATCTTCTATTTTTTCAAATTATTTTAAGATAAATAGTACATTGTGTGCTCGTACCCAACTCAAATATAAAAATCAAATGTGTATTATAAAAAAATTAATAATCAAAAAAAATATGTTCAAAAAATAAATTCTGATAACTTGATTTGTGGTAGAATTGTCTACTGTTCGCAATACAGTAGTACACGTTTGGTGTTAAAATATATGAAAGAATTAAAAATATAATTCTGACCGTTAATTGAGTTTTGAAACGTGTTGACCGTAAATATTGTATATGTATTATGTACCTATACATCACACTCTCGCACGATCGCCGACATAACATCTAGACACGTCATGTGCTCGCTGACCTATTTTTGTGCGTCCCAAAAACAGTAAGCCAAGTTCAGTACCAACTTATTTGACTTTTAAAATGTGAACGGCGCAAATATAGTATATACTATGTGACCGTTGCATAATAATAATTTCTGAATTTTTTCGCATCAAAATACGTCTACAAATATAAAAGAAAAACCCAACAAAAACAAAAAAAACAGAATAATATGAGAATGGAGTATCAATTATAGTATATTATGTACATATAGACATTAATTTGTTTATTTTTTGTATCAAAATATTATATCCATAAAATGTACAAATAAAAAATCCGACCACAAAATCATGATGATTTGAGATTGGAGTATCAATAGTACATGTACACATATAGTTGATCATATTTATTTGTACAATATTATATTTAGGTGCCCTTGTATAATAGGTGTGACGTATAATGTTTTGATCTGTTCAACTGATTTTTGGTAAAACAAAGTTTATATATGACGCAAAACTTCCTAATGTCTCTAAAGCTTTCGTCGTTTCCAGATCTATGTATTTACTATCTTGGTTTATTCGTTTGTTTTAGTTTAGTAGTTGTCTAGGTAATTAACACATTATGTCAATGATGAATCAAACATCGTATCAAGAATATTTGAGCACCTAATGAGTTATTTACAATAACATATTATTTACGATTCGTAATTGAACGATAAATAGTGTACGACAAGCATAGGTACGTTTATATTACTTTGTCTTATATACTTTAATAACTCTTATCACTAAAAGTATGTAAACAAACATTTTAAAATCGATATTTCAAGAATTTTTTTTTTAAATAAATCTTTACGTTGATGTTATATATAAAAACAATTCTTCGCGGTGTTTGTCAGGACTTATAACCTTTTCTTCTTGGACTTTTTAAAAATAAGATTTTTTTATAATATGTACATAGTATTATGGGTTTAGTGTTTTATCGCATTCGTTAGAATTTATAATAATTATTATAGCTACTCGATTTTAAACGCATCGTAAGTGTATAACAATATAATAGTAATACAAATTATCAGAAAACCTCTATTATTAAAAAAAAAATCAAAAGCATACAAACAAATTCCGAGCACAACAACTTTTATTGCCAACTAATTCAAAATAAGAATTTGCCATCAATGTTACATCTCGGAAAATTCTTGGTAAGTAAACCTATCCATTGAAGATTATTTTGTATCATAGTGTTTGACGAAATTGTGACGTAGAAACGATATGTGATTTTGTTTTTTCAAGTTTATTTTTCGATACTACAAAATCTTAATGCTTGTCCCTTGTAGATATTGTACGATAAAAAAAAATTGAATTAAACTTATATTATTTTATTTTTGAACTAGATATAGAGGTATAATCCCATTCTCAACATAAATATTCAGAATGTAATAAGCGATATTAAGCTTGTGAGGCAAATAAAATATGTATAATGTTATATTATAATGTTTTATTAAAATATTAGTAATTTAGTTACTTAGCTAATTTTAGTATATACTATATAGGTAATGATAATTTATTAATTAAATTCTGTATTGTAGATTACATTTATTTTCAAGCTTCTGTACACATATGAATTTACATATTTTCGACGCTTTGAACTTTGAAAATGTGAGATGTTTGTTTAAAAAAAAAAAACAAATACATAGTGCTCGAAATCACCTGAAACACAATAAGAAATCAACAATATATCGCCAAAATTGTCTTGTGTATTTCATTTTTTAATTTAGAACCTAAAAAAAATGATTTATTTATGTGTGTGTGACATAAGTAGAGTATTTTTTTTATATATAGATCAATTAAACACTTATCTTTCAATAATCTTGCGTTCGACAAAGACCACAATAAACCAAAATTAAATGTTATAAGTAATATTATAAACATTGACACTGGAAGAATGTACTGTGAAATATTATTTTTTTATTTTATGAATATTAACTGTACATCAATCCTAAAAACAAATGATCTCTCATAATGTACATATTTCTATGTATAACAAACTCGTAAGGGAGTCGTTTAATTTGCAGCAATATTATCGCGTGGTGTGTACTTAGTTTTCTGTAGATAGTGGAAATTGCCAATAATTGCCCCGAAGGAGGAACTTGTACGGTCAGTTATCATTAATTCATAAATGAAGAACTGGTCACTGTTTAATGGTGCAGATTGTCCAAGTAAAACAATAGAGTTTCCATAATTTACAGTTATAGAAGCTTTTTTCACGTTCCCCACACCACTGTAGACGATCATTGAAGTTGGCAGCGTTCTACATTTCTATCGAAAATTTAGTCACTGAACAATTAAAATGAAAATAGACACAATAACCACATTACCTACATTCTAATCCGCACAAGAGTTTTGGATTCGAAGTATTCTTTTATATCGTTATAAGTATCTGTACAACAGTAAGCTCTCCGGCTCTGAATTACCCGGGGGAATAGGGTGGCACGGATAAGCGAATTCCCAGGTTAAACCACAAAATACAAACTGAAACAAAAATGCTGTTATTATTGAAAAAAAAATGATATTATGTAACATTGTAAATAGTAGTTGAAGAAAATTAGATAACTATGCTTTGTATTTGTATTTAACAACATTCAAGCTACTCGTTCAAAATTTTAATTAGATGTATAATCATTTTCAAAAAAAAATCTCCACTAAATAGTATTAAGTAAAAATATGGAAGGTGGTTCCCATTTGGAAAACTGTACTTTTTTTAGCACAAGACAAGTAGCACAAAAAAAAAAAATAAGAATTTGAAAAAATTGGCTTTGAAAGTATTTGAAAATTCTAAAAATCAGAATTTGAATACGACGGATAATCGATAGTTTACTGTATTATTTGTTTAATGTGCGCAATTCGTATGTTTATATTAATATGATTTCCATGCACACTTAAAGCATAAATAATACCTATACTTAACGTAGTGAAAACGCATTACCTAACTTTAAAATGGGATTTTTTTTTTGTTCCTTTCTTCGATTTTATAAATATAACACAAGTACGCAGTCAGTTTAATATTTGTTTACCTACGTGTCGACTACTACTACAACAAACACTGACATTTTAATGGTATTTTATTTTATTTCGTCTGTCGTGGCATTATAGCAGACTAAAAATCATTTAAAAGATGTTATTGCTCTATCTATTACAATTAATCGTCAGGAGTACAGTCACTTGTCTGTTGACATTGCTACTTATAAACACATTATTTCAATTAATAATACGAATGTCAAAAATGATTTTTAGATCCCGAAACTTAAACAACATTAAAATTTCAAAACATGATTATTATTATGTCATCATTAAAAAAATGTATAGGACCTTATATTAAGAAGCGGAGATAAGATCGAAGATTATATTTTATTGGACTGTTTATACTTTGAAACTCAGTTGCCGTGCACACTGAAAAATAACTTAAAAAGAATAATAAAAGTATATATTGTCGTGACTGAGAGCGATACTGAATTTTAATATCGAATTAATTCACATTATAGGTTCTGAACAAAGTTGCATATCCTCAAATCGGATGGATTAACAATTAATAAATTTGTATTCGTAATTAGTATACAAAGAGATAGTTTATTAGTGAAAATGTAGTCCGTCATTTTAAAAGAAAATCTCGATCATTCTGATGTAATATTTGTCTCGTAAATCAGCAGTAAAACGGTCTAAAGTATTTAAAAATACATTTTAAATTATGTAAATTATAAATTTTCTTGTACTTAAGTTTATAATAATATAATACAATGTATTTAATCCAAGTACCTATAGGACGATCAAATGAACGTAAAATAAACAGTTAAATCACACGTAAATTTCCGTAAATAATTTGCCTAACAACATCATAGTATTATAAATAAGGTATATTATAAGGTAGTACACATAACAGTGTAGGTAGGTACCTATAATATTAATAATAGTTATGACGATCTGAGAGGATTCTCCAAAACCATTTACATGATCAAGAGCATGAAAGAGAGAGAGAGACAAAGAGGAGAACTCATTAAAATGGACTTTGTTAACAGTAATTAGAATAATAATGTTTATTGTTTAAAACAGTTTAACGTATGTGCATACAGTAGGTACCACACAATAACTTAACCCATCTATGATTATTTCTATTATGTTTTAGCTTTGTTGTGTGAAATATATTTTTAATTACAAATATGCAACCTTCGTAATTAACTATTTTATAATGGAAAGCCCCATACTAGGCTTTTGGGCTCTATCATGTTTGAAAAAGAAACGTGATCAATTTCAAATCCAACGACTTATTTCTAAAGGTCAATGTTTGTGGGACACTTATATACGACGTTTATGCGGTATACCCATTACCTTAACTCAAATTATCCATTTTATAATGTATTATAATCCATTTCAAGCCAAACATGTTGTTTATATATAGCATAGAAATAATAGCATTGTGGTGTTTGGAATATAATAAAAATATCATTTTCTTGTATTGTTATCGCAATCTTACAGAGAACACTATTCTACCAAGAGTATAATATAAATTAGTCGAAATAAACCGTGTAAGTACTTGCTGTTGTATTTATAGAACTTACTAATGTAATAGTTTATTTTTTCAATGTATTCCTTTTTTTTTTTAAAAAAAAACTGTATAAAATATACCATTCATTAAATTGTCCTTATAATATTTTAATACTATTATTTGAATCAGTCTTTAAGATAAACTGTTAATTTAATTGGTTACTTTACAATTGATAATGATTAAAATACCGATAAAATGAAATAAATTAAAATGTTTACGGTGACAATAAGTCCCAAACTTTACGATATAATTCCTAAGTGTCGACAGCCATTTAGAAAATATAAAGCGTAAATTGAACGATTTATAAATCTCTAAAAGTTTGGTTTACTTCCCTAAAGACACAGTAAAATAAAGAATCTACCTTGATATGTACACATGTGTATATGACGTATTGAAGTATACACCTCTGCAGTATAATATCACCATTTCCTTTAGTGCTTCTAAGAAAAGATGTATATTATGAGCAGGTACTGGAGATAGCATAAAACCATTAAATATGTAATGGGTATAATAAATTTAATATATTTTAGTGAATTTTATTCGTCGAGAGGAGACATTGGTTGACTTCACTGCATCAAGTTATTCATTGCCTATTGGTATATTTCAATATGATTGAAAATTAGAATTAGAATTTTTTTTTAAATTTATATTTAAAATTATGATATTAAAATTTTTATCTGTTTCACACGATAATATGTTCAAAAGTCTCAAACAAAAAGTGAATGTGAAGATGTCATGGAAAAAAGACATGATTGATCAAAATGAAAAATCATCCTATTAAGGAACTATGGTGAAATCTATTATAAAACATAAATAATTATGTTAGAAGTATTTGTGATGTATGTAAAATGTGTAAATACTGGACAAACTTTTAACACAAGATTAAGGTTAAAAATTTTATAAAAAAATGAGGGAAAAGTAATGCCAATAAATGCAAGTAAACCCTGTACACAGTTATCACTTATCAAAATTAATTATAAGTTATATTTAACAGGTATATCAGTAACATAAATATTACATAATTTATACAAAAGTATTCATTGGTATTTAGTATAGAGAGGAAAAAACATAGTTTTAACGATAAATAACTCAAAAAAAATATTATATAATATCTTATATTATATTGTAAATAAGTATTAAATTAAATCAAAAAAGTAATATTTATTCAAAGACCATACAGAAATATATGTATTTTGTATTTGAAGTGTATAATTACAACAAACATAAAAAACTTATACTAAAATTTATTTTTACAATAATTTATAAAGAATAAGTTTTCCAATAAAATATAAAACTTAAAATACATTCAAAGCACTTTAATTTTTAAAAAAATAATTGTTTTCTCGTTCGTCTGAAAATCTAAAAGTTTTATAAGCTGCAAATCAGATGTTTTCAGCATACCTACTATTTGAATACCTATATTGTTTATATTGTTGATTACTGTAATTCGAGTAAAAAGTATAAAAAATAGTACATATGTGACAAAACGCATAATATATTAAAACGATGTGACTGAAATCAAATATATGAGTAAAATGGTGAACTGTGAGGTTCCAGTGGTTATTCAATAAAAATAATTAAATATTTATTTACAATTTATGCTTCGAATATAGAAAATATGAGTTATCGGTATTAATATAAGTGAAGTATGTATTTCAAAACTTGTTCATTTATTGTACATATTTTACAACAAATAATACAACATTATGTTACATTAATAAAACAAAAACGAAGCATAATTAGAATATCAAAATTACTATGCATATTAGTGTTTTTGGTCGATTGCAACACATCATAGAAGTTTTAAAAATGATAATTTATAGTTAATCATACAAACATACATGTAATTATTTATAAAACTTACAATATTCCGTTGACAAACCAGCCGATTCTTTCTGTTTATTGAATTAACCGAACTTGAGTAAAAATGACACATACGTATCATTTGTATGATTGAATTTGTATTTTTTATATCTCAATGAAAGTTAAATTCTAAGCCCCTTTTATTAAAGAAAATTGTTTTATAAGTAAATACGTTTCAAATTTTGAACCTAACAATAATAATTAATTAATCGCAGATTTTCGCTTAAAATTGTATCATTATAATTATGAACTATCAATACATAATATAATCTTATTTAGTTAAAGTTTAATTCTAATTCTCACTTTTGAAACGATTATCTTTTTTTCAATCTGGTGTTAGTAACATTTGTTTGGTGTCTTGTAATACATCAGTACCTACGACTCAGGTTTTTTCAATAAAATAAATAGTAATGAAGTTTTTGTGACACGGCGCCCTGGATAGGCAATCCAGCTACAAGCCTATTGTAGTCTTTCCTCGATTTATTATTATAATATTATATTATTAAGGTCAATATGAAATCCAGGTCCTCTATTTTTAAGGTTTATCATAAAACAGTTTTAAATTTAACTTTTGTCAACTATTTGAATTTGAAGTCCAATCGGCTATATAGAGACCTAATCAAACCAATGTACGTAAAACTGTATGTAAAACTTTTTATTTTGATAAATAGGTAATAGAAATATAATATTGAATACCATTTTATAATATAAAAATTTGGGATTTGACTTATTAAAAAATATTTACCTACATTATTTATTATTAATAATTTATTATAACTTATAACTTATTAAATATTAGTTTATTATCACTCACGTTTTTCGGGATCGATTACCTTAGATGCTTTGTTGAAAACTCAAAAAAAAAATTAAAGTTTTCCAATTTATTTTAATTCTAAAAGTTGTTCATAAGAAAAAAAGTAAAATCAAAAACTCTTAATAGTGTAGATATTTTTATAAAAGTTTGAAGGGTGGCAAGGATTAGGATACTAGTAGATGTTCTGCTTAAATACCAATTAAACCAATTAAAACTCAATATACCTACATTTAAATTTATTTTATAAGTATTTTACATTTTAATTTTAAAGAATTAAATTTTTTTTTCAAATGTACAATTTAAATTTGGTTAGACATATAATCAAAAATGTGAATCTGTTTAATCATTGTTAAGGGCCATACAAAAAATATTATGGAACAAATCAAATTAATTATTATTAATAATTACGATAGCATTACAACTATTAAGTCAAAACTAATAACGTGTATGTTTTTTTTGTTTATCTTTCTTTCATGGAAAATAATTAAAAATGTTTGCAGTTTTTGACAAGTCAAACTCATAACAATGTGTATGTGCAATAAATTGCCCACATATTGTCTGTGTGTAATAAAAAAAAGTATAAAAATAACTGGCGTGTACCAAAACAATATTTTTAAAAAATATAGAATAATCATATTTATTATTTCACGACCAACGAAGTTTTTTTTTTTTTGCTTGATAAAATATTAAATACCCTGAACTTTAATGAAATAATAATAATAATTTTTTTTGTGAAATGGAATTCAATTTTTCGTCTATTTTAATTAGTGACCCTATTTATTATGCTCTAACCAAAACAAAATATATTACTATATATTATTATAAAATATATGATTACATTTATGAACAACTATTGGAAAACAAATAAATTGCTGTTAACGTAACGTTAAGGTATTAGTATTATTCTCGTTCATAAACAGATTCTAAGTAAGTACAATAATAAGTTATAACTAATGAAAAAATTATACCTTGTAAATTAAATATTATAAGCTGGTAAACAAATTTAAATTTATGATTTACCGGAAAAATTATTTTATGATACCTGGCTGAAATCTAAAGCTCAATTATTAATTTTTGTTTAAGAAACTCCTGATGAAAATTATCAATAGTTTTATAATATTATACTATAATGAAATTTCCCCTTAAATCCTTTCAGAAATCTAAAATAAACAAATCCTTTGATTTTAATTTTGTGTCACAAAGGCAAAAACGCAAATGCTATTGATATGTTTACATAAAAAATGTATTTACCAAAATTAATTTATAGAGTACAATAAGTCGTAGCTTATTAATTTTAAACACAACAAACTATATATTTATATATCATTAATATACAATTTAGTTCGATCTTAATTTGTAAAAAGTTTTCTTTTTTCTAACTAGTTCTTTTTGATAAAAATATATAACATATTAATGATACTATTACAGCGAAAAATAGACAATATTATGTCAAATATAATAATTATAATGAACATCGGTTTTTGATCTTCCTGTGGCAGTATACTATCAATTATTTATCGATAAAATTTAAATTTAAAAAAGTGCTAACATTAAACTTATTATAGTGTGTCCCGTTGTCCCTCGCACAAGTAGGTATATAATAATATACAACCCTAGGACGGTCACCCGAAAAACATGTTAACCTAACTGTATACTTGTGACGTTTTTTTTTTCGATAACATCACTGAAAAACGGTCCTAAACCAACTTTCCGAATACCTTGATCAGTGAGACGGACGACGAGTGACTTAGGTATAAACCTACAATGTTGATGATGACCTACATACAGCGAACTAGATGATAGGTATACTTACATTTCCACAAGCCCTCAATTATTTTGTTTACCATAATAAATATAATATAAATGACTATGCAATTATATTTCAGATGATAATATATATGATATTATGCTATCGGTTTGCAGATGATTTTTAATTTTCAAAATATAGGTGGCAAAAATTCAAATGTCTTACTTTCTGCAGAAATCAATCATAATAAGTCATTCTATCCGGGTAAGCCGGTGAATGCTGCGATGACAGGATTAAATTGTGTGATGATCGGTTACGGTAAACAAGCAACTCGGAAAACCCGCTGCAGGATATTATAATAATAATAATAATAATAATAATAATAATAATAATATGTAGGTATATCATTATAATGTCGGTCACACGACCGCTATAATACTTATTTCCGTGTTACTACCGGTCACGAGGTCGTCAATCAATTAACATTTTAAAGTCAAACAAAAGAGCATCGTCCTGATTCGCTTCTGATATAGAACTCACGAGTGTAGGAAGTGGTGACTGGTTTTGGCATGCTTTCCCGTACTTTTCAAAGAAGTAAGTATTTTATAACCCAAGTCGTAGAACTGTGCCCTGGTTAGCGGTTAAAATGTTTCAAAGTTTTTCGCTTCGGTGTATTTTTATTTTTATTTTTTGATTAATTAAAGTTTATTATAAGTTGGAAGGTACTTGGTATTAGTCTGGGATAACTGGCACCCCGAATACCGGAAAATCAAAACTATACAAACATAATACATAGTAACAGTTATTAATAATATTATTATTATAAATATTATTATTATTATTGTAATACTATACGATGCATTAAATGTTCGTTATATTAGTTATGGGTAACACGAATGTGAATGTGAAACTTTTAACTACTGAATATTGCTGACAACGAGACTATTATTTCCAGAAGTGTCAAAGCGTGATAATAATATTACGATAAAATGAAATACAAATAACTGCTGAAGTGCCGAACATTATAATACCACAATAATTGTGGAAAAAAAATAGCTAGTTTACAATATTCGAATAGTTTTTTCCAATAAGTCTGCAAGTTACTTTTCGGATATTAACAAAAGAGCGTGATTTAATAATTTAATTTAATTTGATTTAATAATTTTTTGACTACAAAATAACTTTAAACCGTTCTCGGATTTGATGAAAGCTATGAAAATATTAACATCAAACGCTTATATAAAAATTATGCTTACGTACCTGTCTTTAATATTTTTGAGCCATCATTAAAAAGACTAATGAGAAATCTTGTATTCAATGTTCTCACTGTTTGACACAGGGAACATTTTTATATTTTAATATCAAAATTAATTTGAAAATTGTATGGTAAGTACCATACAAAATGTTAACAATTCTGTGAAAATTGAATGTGGCTATGTTTATTTTTGTACGAGTTATTTTTATCACCAAAAAACTGGTTTTGCGAGGTTTTTCCTTATTTTTTTGGTTCTTCCCGTCGTTTTAAAAACTTTTGTGAATTTTCAATTGCAGCGTCTCAAAAGTTCCAGATCACTAGATCACTTTTCTTCCAGAAAGGTACTGAAGCCGAAAACCGAAGAATTTTTCCGATTACGTTTCGTGAACACAGACATAAAAAAGTTTTTAAAAAAACAC
Source organism: Myzus persicae (assembly GCF_001856785.1). NCBI lineage: Eukaryota > Metazoa > Arthropoda > Insecta > Hemiptera > Aphididae > Myzus > Myzus persicae. Next base: position 245,471 of record NW_019103863.1, read on the forward strand.
ATCATCGTAAAATCAATACATTCATCGCTCCCCTCAGAATCTAAAAACGTGTTTATAATTTTTGTGGGAACTTCTGAATTCGAAATTCTGTGTTTTTCATTATGTTGCACTTTATCCGTATTACATAGTAATAAATAAATAACGTAGAACGGTGACATCGCCACCATGCGCACGTAAATAATGCTTTTTATTAATACATTATTATGAAATTATAATTTATTACCATTACCTATGGTTAAATCGCTGTCATATTTTGAGTTACAACAACGGTCTTAAAAATATTTGTGCACAGTACCTGTAACCTGCATTATAAATTTGAAATGCTTCGCATAATTTTGTTCGAAATATAGCGCTCAGTGGTCGATCGGACTTTATTGCCGGGTCGCCAACCAATAACCGTAATAACACCGATCAGGCTCCGTTGATCTGGAGCATAGTGGATTTTTTTTTCCTGCACGTTTGTGAATATAATATTAATATTATGATGACGAGAGACACGGGATTTTGAACACGTGGGACGAGAAATTAAAGCACGCAAGGTGGTCGGCGAGGAGTGAAATCGATAAGTTATATCATAAGCATTGGTATGATTAAATAAATTGAGGTAATATTTTATTGAATTCAACGATTTGAAAAGCCGGACTTAAGAGAAATTAATTGATGAATATAATAATAACGAGCAATAATATTATGGCCCGTCCATTATACAATACCTAGAGCGTATAAATAACATAAACAAGCTGAATGAATTCGCGACGTCATGTCATAACAAGAATAATTTTAACATTGGAAAAACAGCTCTTCGTCCCGAGCAACCGCATGCATTACATAATGATAATAATTAGATTTAAAAAAAAACTGAAATGAGTTAATTCGATTCGTACCAGTCAGTTACATTATGTTTTATTTTTCAGTTACCATTTGAAATCACGTCATCGTCAGCGCCCTTCGATTTTAACGCACCGGCGAACCTCGTATGGACATACAATTTATTCTTATTGGTATGGTTCTACTCGGTGGCGTTTTAAGGGAAAATCAACGATAAAAAAAAAACTAAAAAATTAAAAACGGCGTACCTACCTGTTCACGCGTGGGCCGCGAGGAGAAAACAGTTGTGGTTGTTTTAATTAACTTATTAGAATACGGAAAACCACGATCGCATTATTGTATCGGTGAGGTAGGAGAAAAGTCTACTGATATTTAAGGTCCAGTACGTTTTCAATTAAAATCCAGTGGTTATTAAGCTATATATATATTAAATTGAAGGCCGCCGTGCAGAGTGTCAGCTGTGGGAAAACGTTTATCCCCTACGCTTGGGTCTCGTTTTGTGGTGTCGTAATAGTTAGGTGGGTTTCGTAGAAACTTTTATATGCGAATCACAACCGCACAAAAATAATGATAAATTACAACCACAGCGAAGTGCGGCTATTTATATTTAATACGTTAGAGGTATTATTTTTATCGTGAGGCCGTTTTTCTTTGAAAAATGTGAATAAGTAATATCTGAGCTCATACTTTTGCAGTTGTAGGTAGGTATATTAGTCAAGCTCACATTTAATAAATGTGCAGAAGGGGCAAAGGTTTAAAAATTATTTTGGACGATTTGTACGCGGACCCGTATGAGTTACACCAGTGGTTCTCGAGGTTTCCACAGTCAATTATTATCTAGACTAAAAATAAATTCGTAACCTGCAATAAATATGGCGTCCCGTCGTCTCTCCGGTGACGAGTCATTATTCGACCTAGGGAGGGGCCTCCGGGGAAAACGCAGGGCTCAAAAAGTGCTAGGCTACTAAAAAATTGTCGAGAATCACTGACCTACAGCTTTTTTCGCAGTTGGCCAGTTAACTAACCATTTTCGTACTGCACTCCAAAATAGGGCCGCTTTTTTTTTTAATAATAATATCGAATTCCCACCGGGACACTCAAATTCAAAATGGGTATAAACGTTAGCCATTCTCACCCAAAGAAATTTACAATAGGTACAATTTATACTACCGCCGAATATTGTTGTACGACACTACGACATCCACGCCGAAAACGTGTACCGAGTGTACACGCGTTTAAATCTGTGCTGCAAACTAATTTACCGAACTATCGATTGGCGGTAGTATCAACAGTGCCTACGATTATACTATGTATAGTGTGTCTACAGCTGTTTTAATAATAACCGTTTTGCTGTCTCCCGCGATTATTGCCTTGGGTAGCTGCAGCTAGGGTGGGTAGTCGCGGTTTACTCTCAACCCGTGAAATCCAAAACTGTGCACGCACAGGTAACGATTTTGTTATTTTATGAACAGCTCGAGCAATACGACCCGTATAAACGTATTGTCGTGCGCGATAAACAGACGTCATAATAATATGGTTCGAATGATTTTTCGTCCAAATATCGGAACAAGCTGGTACCTCCCTACCATCAATATTTCAGGTAAAGTAGACGTCTGCGGCTTTGGGTACATGATATTTAACAGACCAAAGGTTATTCGATTATTGCACTCTGTCCAGTCGGCTTGTACATTGATGTTTTTTTTTCACACGAAAATTCGTTCAACAAACGATTGTGTGAAAACTGCATGGAAATTGTAATTGCAGGGACCTCGAAAAAATGGGTCATTCACGTGCGTACGATTACGTTATCTGTTATATTATAGGCGCCTAAATAATACACATTATATTATTATATTTATAATACGCGTCCTTCGAGTAACGCGGAAACGAAGTGCACTTTATTAACAAAAAGAATAAGAGTTCAATAATCTCCGCTAAGTTCAAACAAATGCCATTCATTTTGAAAACACTCAATTGTTCCATATATGATTACGAGAAGTTGACGGTTACAACTTTTACTGAGAAAAAGTTTGGAGTATAGAAAGTGTCGTATACAAGTATCTCAGTATTACACTTAACCGGTAAATAGAAGAAATATAATAGCCGAAACTACGTTGTCAAACATGTGTCACTCGACACCATAATAATATTATATAATTTGACTATGTACCCCTCTCATATTGTTTTGTGTGTAGTTTTTAAGGGTCCAAGGTTAATAATGACATTTATTTTAATCAAATAATGCCACCGTCGTCGTGAGGGTTTCGCCCTCATAAATAGATTAATTATATTTTGAACTCGAACTGAAGCACAAATTAGTGTTTGTGAAGGGATTATATTATAAGCGTTAGATGATTATAAGTTATAATCTCAATAAAATCTTACTTGTTATTGAAAGTGATATAATACATTGTTAGATTAAACAATGGTTCATTAGATTTGAGAGTGATTTGCTATTGCGTGTAAACGATCAATATAATAATGATTTTTAATATTTTCAAACATTGAATAGCTTTTAAAAAAGGAATGCAGATTATTTTTATTTGAAAGACAGTAATAATAAAAACTGTAAGTGCTCCTAAACTTAAGCAAATATTTAACCTAACCATTTGGTTTTAAAACCCAATAAAATAACAAATAATTACTCTAATTTTGTTTATTTTATTTATGTTCACTTAGTTCAACGTGCTCGACTATTTAACCATTCGCATCGCTTTGTTTAATTTAAAATTTTAAGGTTTCTTTTATTTTAAAATACTCAATAATTACTTTTAAATTTTAATTTTTTTGCGAATAGTACAAATGATAATATTTGTGCAAAACTTCGAGTGATAAACAAATAAAATTGTATACGTAATAGAAGATATAGAAACTTTTTTTCCCAATAAGTTAGCATTCAAATGACAAAAAAACTAACGGCAGAATAAGTACAAATATATACAAGAAGCTAATAGGAAAAAAAAACAAAAAAAAAAAAGTACAAACAATTATTATTTAATATTATTAATTGTTTTATAATTATATATTGGATGGTGGATACTTGCAATGAAATGTCACAGGATATTATGTATTAATTAAATGTTTAACGATTAGTTAGGATATTACATTATCGAATATGATGTTTATATTGTAATTGTTATTTCATATAATATCGTTTTCAACGACTAGGAAAAGTTAATATAGTAACTATAAGTAAGTCTTATATTATGTATTATTTCTACTATGGTGTACAAATTATTAATTTACAGATAAATTGACAAAATATGTGACAATTTTTCTCTTAGTAACGTTAATATTATCATTATTACTGTAGGCGACTATTGCAAACTCCCCTCCCCCTTTTTTTATAGTTCTTACACAAGGTAAAAAAAATACATATTTATAAAATGGTATGAACTATATATTACAACTATAACTGTATATATTTATACTCGTATACATTATTGATCAATAATTAAATTAATTATTTACAATTTTTCGACTGTGAAGATGAATGGTTTCTCTACGCAACGAAGCAAATTTAGTATTCCCATATATCATCTTTTTTTTAGATTTTAAACTGACGACAAGGAAGGCTCAGATCAACCATTATTACTACACTCCAAGCATATATTACCCAACAAACCTAACCTTTTTTTTCCGTTCTAGAATTGACGTCGCCTCGGGAACAGCGTTTGCATTACTTTCACGATACCTCATCAGTTCTCTATGCAAATAATAATAATATACAATGTGGTATTTCCTCAAGTGGCCTTTGCAATAACACTAGGTGTTGTACATTTAAACACCACTTGAAAGGAGACCACTGCGACCACCATACATTTCATTATTTCGAAACATTAACCTGACAAAACCTAGCCTAAATAGTAATATAGAATAATACTGTAAATAATTTTAATTAAAAATTACATATTGTAACGTAAAAACTTGAACTTAATTTTTTTTTTAATTTAAAAATTTAAAAAAATGTAAAAGTAATTAATATTAACGTTGGATATTATCATTGTAGTTTATCTCTTTATATATTTTCTTAAAAAAAAAATTCATAGGTAATAGGTTCTACTTACATCAATAACAAGTGTCAAGTATTATACACATTACACAACTATGAATTTTAAATGAAGAAGTAGGGTAAACATTTTTTTTTTTTAAATTACCTAGGTATAAACTTCTAACCTTTGAATAATGTTGAGATACTTTGTTGAGTGCACTGACAAACTCTCGTAGAAACATTTAAAATTCAAATCGTATGTTTTCATTGGAAAATCGAAAGTGTTGATGCTGTTTTAGCATAATCGCTGCAGGAGCTATCGAATATAATGTATTTATTGAAAAATAAAAAACACATACAACATTTTCATAATATTTAAAAAACGGGAAAAAATAATGAATATTTTCCCGCAATGTACCATTATAGCAATTATATTATATTATTATAACAATAGCCGACCCGCGTTAAATTAATGTAACATATATATTTACAAAGTGTATAGGCACTCGGAACATCAACACTGCACGAAATATAATGTGAGTACCCACTATATGTGCATTGCAGAAGGAAAAATTGTATTGATGAATTAAAGTAATCTGTGAGGCGTACAGCTTATAATGGCGGCCTCGTTATTCTATTCATATAATAATATTGGTTATATATTTGCATAATGCTCTCCAAAACTATTTGAAGCACACCCGAGAGTATATTACAATACTAATGGAAGTCGATTCCCAAATTACTGCAGTACAAAGTTGACCGTTAAATTGCACTCTTTCTGCGGTCATCTGATACCGTGCGTGCGGACCGAATTCATAATCGGATAGTGTTGATCGTATCCCACTCGCCTAACCTACCCATCCACTCAAATGTGGCAATAAGCACGCACTGTAATTCGATATTAAGAATTATTATTAGATTTTTGTGACTCTTGCATTTTTTTCTTTGAGTGCTGCACAGTTCTAACCAAAAACTAAATTTGTTTAGTAATATAACAACTTAGAGTGTGTAATTTTTATTTAGCGTTTTTTTGCATTTTTTGCATTTTTTGTGTTAAATGCATTTTGTTGCATTTTTAAGCTCATTTTTTCACAAATTTTACGTTCGTTTTGTGTATTCAAACCAATTTATAATAATCAAAATCAAAAGAGATGGTATAAATCACATTCGGTTATTGTTCTTTATCGGACTTATCTAGACAAAAAAAAAATACTCTTCTTTTATTTTAAATTATCTAGAATCTAGGCAGATAGTGTGCCAGTATCTAACGGTTCACTAACTACTGATAATAACACATTTTCTTATCTAGAGAAATTGAATTGTAATCACCTTCGGTAAAATATTCATAACTCGAGCATGAATAATATTACTTTATTAATACCTATGCTAAATTTTTTCGATCAGAAAGTTTTATCCAATCAGTTAATGTATACCCATCTTTTACTAGCATTTTTTTTTACAATTGGTACTTTTAAGACGTCATTTTACGACTTTTTGGTGTCCTTGGATAAACGCTAGCTAAGATTTTTTTTCCATTTTGGATGACATAACACATTTTAGGTGTTTAAAATTATTGAGTTCTAAAATAGTTAATTTTTTTAAATTTAAATCACAATTTATAATCAAAATAATCTTAAAAATTCGTATAGTAAACATTATAAAAAGGTCAAGTTATATTTTATCCATATTAGTTAAATCTAATGAGCAATCGATTCATATCACATTATCCACATAAAATATTAATAAATATAATTATCTTTAAGTATCTTATCCAGATTAAATTTTAGTTAGGTGCACTCGCCGTTTGTTACC